>NC_066583.1:210648139-210953131 GCF_024323335.1 Lathyrus oleraceus
CATTTAAGGAGTACGCCCAGAGGTGGCGAGAATTGGCTGCATAGATTGTGCCTCCGCTCGAAGAGAAAGAAATGACGAAGATCTTTCTTAAGACTTTAAGCTCTTTCTACTACGAGCGGATGATTACTATCGCTCCTTCTGACTTCACCGAGATGGTGAACATGGGGATGCGTCTAGAAGAAGGAGTCGGGGAAGGGCGCCTGAAGAAGGCTCTTTTGCCAAACGTTATGGGGCGTTTGCCAAGAAGAAAGATGGAGAGGCACATGCTGTGTCCTCCCATGTTAAACAAAGAAGACCCTTTGTGAAGAGGAAGACTATGCGTCCCACCTGTAACCAGCACCAGGTGGCTCATATAGCACCTACATTCAGAGAAAATCAACATTATCATCATCAGAACCAGCAACAACAACATCAACAGTATCAACAACAACAACATCGTCCGCAACAGCAGGCCTACCAGCCTCGAAACAACAATCAAACTAGCACTAGCTATGATAGGAAGAATGTCACTTTTGATCCTATTCCAATGACTTATGCAGAGCTATATCCTTCACTGATTGAAAGGAAATTGATTACTTCACGCGACCCACCTGCTATACCGACCAATCCTCAGTGGTGGTATAAGCCCGAGCTTCACTGTGTTTATCATTCCGGTGCTCTCGGACATGATGTGGAGAACTGTTACCCTTTCAAGACCAAGGTTCAAGACCTTGTTAGAAGCGGTATTTTGTTTTTCGAGGACGTAGGTCCTAATGTGAAGAAGAACCCATTGCCTGAGCATGGGAAATCTGCTGTTAATATGGTTCAAGGTTATCCTGGCAAGTACAAGGTCATATATGTCAGCCATATCAGACAATCTTTGGTCGAGATGCATAGACTGTTATATGGATACAGTCACTACGAGCATGACCATGACAACTGATGTGTATGCACTGTCAATGAGAGGGGATGTCGTCATGTCAGGAAAGACATCCAAGAAATGTTGGATCAGGGTGTGATCGAGATACTTCAGAATCGTGATGAGGATGAAGTTAATGTTATATCGCCTGTATTCAGAACGCTTGAGCCTGTTGTTGTCAGATATGATGGCAGTAAGCAGAAGGCCTCTCCTACTCTCATTATTAAGCCAGCTGGCCCTGTTCCATACTCTTCAGACAAGGTTGTTCCCTATCGATATAATGCAGTTGCATTAGAAGATGGGAAGGAGGTTCCTCTGCCCTCCACTTCTGTGACCAGTATCTCTGATGTTAGTGGTTTAACCCGCAATGGTCGTGTTTTCTCGGCGCCGCCGAAACCCCAAGTTGACACCAGAAGAACTGATGCTGCTGATAGTGCTACCAGTCCTGTGGGAAATTCTTCTTCTTCTCTGAATCCGACACTTGTTGTTGATAGACCTGCCGTGACTGCTAGAGCTCCTGTCCCTGCTGGCCAGAATGGCATGTTAAGAGAGGACGGTGATGAGATGCTGAGGCTCATCAAGAGGAGCGAGTATAATATTATAGATCAGCTGCTACAAACGCCTTCAAAGATATATGTGTTGTCTTTGTTGATGAACTCCGAGCCACACCGTGAAGCTTTGCAGAAGGTGTTGGACGTGGCATACGTGGATCATGATGTCACCAAAGAACAGTTTGATAACATTGTTGCAAACATTACTGCTTGTAACAACCTGAGCTTCTGCGATGCTGATCTTCCCGATGAGGGAAAAGACCACAATTTGGCTCTGCATATTTCAATGAACTGCAAGGATGATGCCTTGTCTAATTGCTGGTAGACACAGGATCATCGTTGAATGTGTTGCCAAAATCTACTTTGGAGAGACTTTCTTATCAGGGACCTCCCATGAGGCAGAGTGGAGTGGTTGTGAAAGCTTTTGATGGATCCAGAAAGACTGTGATTGGCGAGGTTGAGCTCCCAATCAAGATAGGACCTAGTGATTTCCATATCACTTTCCAGGTCATGGATATCCACCCATCATATAGCTGTTTGTTAGGCAGACCATGGATTCATGAGGCAAGCGCCGTGACATCCACCCTACACCAAAAGTTGAAGTTCGTGAAGAACAAGAAGTTGGTGGTGATAGGAGGAGAGAAGGCTCTCTTGGTAAGCCATTTGTCTTCCTTTTCTTATATTGATGCAGAGGATGAGGTTGGAACACTGTTCCGAGCTTTATCTATTGTTGAGCCTTCTAAGAAAGGAACTTCTTCATTTGCATCCTACAATGATGCGAAGTTGGCCATTGAGCATGGCGCAACTACTGGTTTAGGACAAATGATTAAGCTGGAAGACAATAAATCTCGGGATGGCATAGGGTACTCTTCAGGAACTTTCAACAAGAACGGTCTATTTCAGAGTGGTGGTTTCATCCACACGGTCGAAGACTAAGAGGCTGTTGCTATAGTGGAGGATGATGCAAAGGAAGATTCTGGCAACTTTGTCATCCCTGGAGGAGTCTGCAATAATTGGGTCGCTGTTGATGTTCCAACAGTTGTCCATAAGTCCACGTAATGTTCATTTTTGTTTAAAAATCCTTCTCCCATGCCAAAAGGAGAAGTGATGACATTGTTGGCACATAAATACAATGACATTCATTCAAAAATTACATGTTAAATGTTTGTTTTTCCAAATTATTTTCACTTTTTGCTTTTTTGCATGAAATTGGTGATCACTAAAAAACCCTAAAAATAGAATAAAATTAATCTTTCCATTTGCATAATGATTTGCCTTGTTTGAATTCTAAAATCTCTTTATATCCAAAATCATTATGCAGGTTGATCAAACCCATTGAACATAATGATCCAACACCATCTCACAACTTTGAGTTCCTTGTATTTGAGGCAAAAGAAGATGATGTTGAAGAGATTCCTGATGAGATTACCCGTCTACTTGAGCACGAAGAGAAGATCATTCAACCACATCTTGAGAATCTGGAAACAGTCAACTTGGGGTCTGAAGATTGTGTTCGTGAGGTGAAGATTGGGGCACTCCTGGAAGAGTCTGTGAAGAAGGGGTTGATTGAGTTGCTACGAGAATATGTCGACGTCTTTGCCTGGTCATATGAAGACATGCCTGGTCTGGATACTGATATCGTGCAACATTTCCTGCCTTTGAAGCCTGAGTGTGTGCATGTGAAGCAGAAGCTCAGAAGAACTCATCCTGATATAGCAGTGAAAATCAAAGAAAAAGTTCAGAAGAAAATTGATGCAGGATTTCTGGTGACTTCTACATATCCTCAATGAGTGGCCAATATTGTGCCCGTGCTTAAGAAAGATGGAAAAGTCCGAATGTGTGTGAACTATCGAGACTTGAATAAAGCTAGTCTAAAAGATGATTTTCCTCTACCACATATTGATATGTTGGTAGACAATACAACTAAATTCAATGTCTTCTCATTTATGGATGGATTTTCCGGATATAATCAGATCAAAATGGCACCCGAGGATATGGAGAAGACAACATTCATCACACCTTGGGGAACATTCTGTTATCGAGTGATGCCCTTCAGTGTGAAGAACGCCGGAGCCACGTATCAACGAGCTATGACTAACTTGTTTCACGATATGATGCACAAGGAGATCGAGGTATATGTTAATGATATGATTGCAAAGTCGAGAACGGAAGTTGAACATGTAGATCACTTGTTGAAGCTTTTTCAGCGTTTGAGGAAGTACAAACTCCTCCTGTATCCGAACAAGTGTACATTTGGATTCCGTTCCAGCATGTTGTTGGGCTTTATTGTCAGTGAAAGAGGTATTGAGGTTGATCCTGCCAAGGTCAAAGAAATACAAGAGATGCCTGCGCCCAAAACTGAGAAGCAAGTCCGAGGTTTTCTTGGCCGCTTGAATTATATTTCGATATTTATATCCCACATGACTGCCACATGTGTGCCAATATTCAAGCTCCTCCGGAAAGATCAGCGTCATGATTGGACCGAGGATTTCCATAAGGCCTTTGACAGTATGGGTTATGTCCTTGGTCAGCAAGATGAATCTGGGAAGAAAGAATATGCCATCTACTACTTGAGTGAGAAGTTCACTGATTGTGAGTCTTGATACTTAATGCTTGAGAAACATGTTGTACTTTGGCTTGGGCTGCTAAGCGTTTACGCCAGTATATGCTGAATCATACGACTTGGTTGATATCCAAAATGGATCCAATCAAGTATATCTTTGAGAAGCCTACTTTAACTGGGAGGATTTCCCGTTGGCAGATGCTGTTGTCTGAGTATGATATTGAGTATCGAGCTCAGAAGGCTATTAAGGGTAGTATCTTGGCTGACCACTTGGCACATCAACCAATTGAGGATTATCAGTCAGTTCAGTATGACTTCCCTGATGAGGAGATTCTGTATTTGAAAATGAAAGATTGCGATGAGCCTACACTCGATGAAGGGCCAGAGCCTGGTTCCCGATGGAGCATGGTGTTTGATGGCGCTGTAAATCAATATGGAAATGGTATTGGGGAAGTGATTATTACTCCTCAGGGCACACATTTTCCTTTTACAGCAAGGCTAACTTTCAAATGCACGAATAATATGGCAGAGTATGAGGCCTGTATTATGGGATTGGAAGAATGTATTGATCTTAGGATCAAGCATCTTGATGTTTATGGTGATTCGACCCTTGTTGTTAATCAGATTAAGGGAGAATGGGAGACGAATCAGCCTGGCCTCACCCCATATAGAGATTATGTGAGGAGGCTTCCAACTTTCTTTACTGAAGTTGACTTCCGTCATATCCCTCGAGATGAGAATCGGATGGGAGATGCTCTTACTACGCTTGCTTCAATGATTGTGGTGAAATTCTGGAATGAAGTCCCCAATATCACTGTGATGCGCTTGGATAGACCATCTCATGTATTTGCAGTTGAAGAAGTGAAAGATGATAAGCCATGGTATTATTACATCAAATGCCTTCTCTAGAGTCAGATTTACCCGCCTGGGGCATCTGTTAAAGATAGGAAGACTTTGAGGAGATTATCTGGCAGTTTCTACCTCAATAGCGATGTGCTTTATAAGAGGAATTTTGACATGGTTCTGCTCATATGCGTGGATAGACATGAAGCAGACCTGTTAATGAATAGGTCCATGAGGGTTCATTTGGTATTCATTCCAATGGACATGCCATGGCAAAGAAGATGTTGAGAGCAGGCTACTATTGGCTGACAATGGAGTCCGACTGCTGCAAATATGTGAAGAAATGCCATAAGTGTCAGATTTATACGGATAAGATTCATATTCCCCCGACACTTCTGAATGTTATTTCCTCCCCATGGCCTTTCTCCATGTGGGGAATCGACATGATTGGCATGATAGAGCCAAAGGTGTCGAACGGTCACAAATTTATTCTCGTAGCAATTGATTACTTCACCAAGTGGGTTGAAGCAGCGTTGTATGCAAACGTGACCAGGCAGGTAGTTGTGAAGTTTATCAAGAATCAACTCATATGCCGCTATGGTGTGCCAGACAAGATCATTACTGATAATGGATCTAACTTGAACAATAAGATGATGAAAGAGCTGTGTAGCGAGTTCAAGATTACACATCATAATTCTTCTCCCTATAGACCCATGATAAATGGGGCCGTTGAAGCTGCTAATAAGAACATTAAGAAGATTATCCAGAATATGGTTGTTACGTACAAAGATTGGCATGAGATGCTGCCATTTGCCTTGCATGGCTATCGTACATCTGTCCGCACTTAAACAGGGGCAACCCCTTTCTCACTTGTTTACGGCATGGAGGCTGTGCTCTTCGTGGAAGTTGAGATCCCATCAATGAGAATCTGGATGGAGGCCAAGTTGACTGAGGCTGAATTGGTTCAGAGTCGTTATGACCAGCTGAACTTAATTGAAGAGAAGAGATTAACTAGCATGTGTCATGGTCAGTTGTATCAGCAAAGGATGAAGAAAGCCTTTGATAAGATGGTCAAGCCTCGTGTGTTTCGAGAAAGTGACCTTGTGCTCAAGAAAGTTTTGTCTTTCGCACCCGATTCCAGGGGCAAGTGGACTCCAAACTATGAAGGACCATATGTTGTTAAGAGAGCCTTTTCAGGAGGTGCTTTGATACTTACAACTATGGATGGGGAGGATTTCACTCGTCCTGTGAATTCGGATGCAGTCAAGAAATACTTCGCCTAAAATAAAAATAGAATAGCTCGTTAAGTTGAAAACCCGAAAGGGCAGCTTAGGCAAAAATGAGCGTCTCGGTGGATTGAAAACCCGAAAGGGAGATCCAGGCAAAATTTAGAGACATAGAAAAATGGATATATATCCCGCTAGATTGAGTACCTCACCCTGGGGAAATCTAGGCAAAAATTAGGGATTTGGCAAGTAACTGCATCCTGACAAGACTTTGTTTTTTCAGCTGTCATCTATCAAAGATTCTCGCTCAGTCATCGCCAACTGAAGCTTCAAATACATTGGATTCAGAGTTAGTGGAGAAATGGTCATTATGTTCAATGTAGCCTTTTTCCAATATATATCACCAATTTCAAATTTGTAAAGATCCATGGAGTCTTGCCATTTGCAGACTACCATTCCATTAAATAAATTTGAGCCTTTATCCAATTCTTTGCACTCTTATTTGTTCCTGTTCAACAAATATTTGCATGTTTTAATTGATAAATATCATTGTTTTAAACAAATAACGTTTTATAAACTGTTTTTAAACAAAGTGAACATTCACAATGATTGAAAGGATAAATGGAATGTCTTCAGTGCTCTCCCAAGGATAGTAGGATCTCCAAAAGGGTAAGACATTTGTTCATATTCCTGGCATATTTGTATCCTCTTCATCATCTCCCAGGTTGTCTCGTTAGTGAGCGCAGAAGGGTAATACACCACCAAAGTCCCTGGAGAGTCTGGAGTTTGGTCTCAGTCTTCTAGCTCCCCAGTAAGTCTGGATCTAGCATCTGTGTTTTATCAATTATATGGTTGTCATCCCTTGTGTGGATTGACCTAAAATCCCTTATAGATTGATAAATTGATATGCTAATCTTTTCGAGGAAGTTGGTATTCCCTCATTCAGATTGGAAATCCCCCACAGAGTGAGCAGGAAATCCCAGCATGAGAGGAATTTTCAACAAGTTGGTTTGTAGCTTATCCCCAGTGGATTCGCCTACATTGATATCTAGCAGGTTTGCCTCCCGTTCATCCTCAGCAAGGTTGCTCACATTAGACTTCCCTAGTTTGGTCACTAGCAGGTTATCTCCAGCTGATCGCCTACAGGTTATTCCCGGTTCAGTCATCAACAGTTGTTTCCCTAATGGAGTTGCCTGATCAGAGCCTAATTGTTGTTACTTCCTCCTTCTCGGATAGTTTCCTCCTAGTAGAGAGGGTGATGAAAATGTTTATCCCCAGCGGATCGGTGTTTCTCTTCTCCTCGGCAGTGATTGTTTCTCCAGCAATATGAGGAATTGTGATGGTTATTAGAACTTTTGTTCTGTGGTTATTCCCCGCAGAGTTTCTTATCTTTCATTGGTTTTTCCCCAGTAGAGTTACTTCTACGGTGGATCTTATTCGTGTTTAGTTCCCCCAGCTAAGGCTCTACTTAATCCTAGCTTGGCTTTGGAACTTCTAGGAGGACGTGTTGTCTTCTTCCCCAGCAGAGTGTTTGGTGTTGTCTCCGTAGCGGAGACATTCCTTCCGTGGTTAAAAGTGAATGTTGTTTAATGTGCTTCTGTTTAGTGGTTGTCCCCCCACAGAATTCCACATCACGCCCTGATAAGTTTCCCAGTAGAGTTCTTTTCTGACTGATCCTATCCATGTCTATGCATACTATTGGAAGATCCTCAGCTTTGGTAGTTGTGACCCTTTTCTTATCCCCAACAGCGGTCTCTGATCCCCGGTGATCTTGCTTGTTCCCCTAGCAGTGGTCTTTGTCCCTGGCAGTGACTTCGCTCGACCCTCAGCGGTGATTGGTTTCCTGGTATTTGTTGCCCCCACCAGATTGGATTTCTCCTGTGGGCTTGGATTTCTCTTTTGAGATGTTGTACCAGATGTCTGTCCATTGATTCTTGGACCTGTTTGTGTTAGATATGTCTGTTTGTCAGCATTCATCATACATAAACCACGCATATACATGCATAATTATAGCATTCAAATACTCATGTTGCATTCTTTGCCATATATCTTTGTTTGTTATCTCCTGCTATTTGGTGATACATATTTCCCCCAAGCAGATGTTTGTGTCTGATCTCTCAATATAGAGTCAGCCCTGTAGGCATAAAGTGTCTATCTTTCCTTCTATATTCCCCACTGAGTTATGTCCTCGTGGATGATTGTTGTTTCAGTTTCATACCAAAACATGTATTGGGATGGAATTACTCCCCTGAGTTTGTATCCTCATTGGGTTGAGTCTTGTTTCATTGTGTCTCTCTAGTTTGTTCTTAGATTGACTATTCTTGTTTTTCCCCTGCAGTTACCTGTGGTTCAGGTGACCAATTGCTCAGTAAACAGTAGTTGCTCATTCTCTCCCCAGCGAATTTTGTGGCCTTCTACCCAGTAACCAGTAGTTGTAAGTCCTATTTCCGTGGTTTTCTACCCAATAACCGGTAGTTGTAAACCCCATTTTATCCCTTTGCAGAGTTAACCATTGATTTTGTTCATCCTAACGGATGACAGTTACTCTCTTCTGTGGTTTTCTACCCAGTAACCGGTAGATGTAATCCCCTCCTTGTTGATTATCTTTATCCAATATTCGGTATTGATATTCCTTCGTTTTGTGAGTATACCACCCAGTAACCGGTGATATATCTTTTGGATAATTGCTCTAATTAAGCAATTTATCCCCAGCGAGTCATCTTTCATTTACCCTTGTTTGGTAATGATTGTTTCTCCCCCCCTTTGATTGGTCATCATTTTATACCCAATAGCCGGTATCCTGATGTCCTTTCTTTTCGATCGATTTATCCTTCATTAACCCAGTAACTGGTTGTGGATAATCTTCCATGTGAGTATATTATCTACGTTCTGACGGTAATAGATAATATATCTCATGCGCTCTTCGGTTGAAGTTTTTTCTTCCCCAGTTGAGTAAGATTCGTATTTCCTTATGGAATCGAATGTCCATTCTGTAATCGAGTTTACTTTTCCATCCCTCCCTTTCGGATGATAAGTGTCTTAGAAATATTCCCCAATTCACGCCTGGTTGGTCACCTATTATATTCCCAGTAACCGGTATCCCTGATGTTCCTTCCTTCTGCTCCCTATTATGACCTTTTGTCCCATGTGGAGTCAGATTTCTTGAGTTGAAATATACCTTTTTAGGTCTTCCTCAGATGAGTGGACGATTGATATCTCTCACCCTTATATCAGTCTTAGATATTCTTTCTTCCAGAGCGTGTTGTTCTTTCACCCTTATACCGGTGTTTTGATAACATGTCTCGCTTTGAGTTATTACCCAGTAACCGGTAATACCTCATTTGTTGTTTCCTCAGCTGAGTCCTTTGTGGATATTCCCAGCCTGAGTCCGGATTTTTATCCGAAGTATCCTTTGTGGATAGTTTGCTGTATTGGTATATTCCCCAATACATGCATGTTTGCGTCAGCTCGAGTCTTTCCATTGATTTATTTTCATGGAATCCCTTCGTGTCTCCCAGCAAATTTCAAGTCGTGACCTGCTCACGCATTTTATCCCCTTTATTCCCCAGTAAAGTCCCCAGAGTCTCTGTCCCATTTATGAGTGTATTACTCATATGGATTTTCAGTTTCTCCCGATTTCTTTTTTCCTTTGTGGACACATATCCCCGCGGAGTATTAACTTTTGCATACATACATTTGCATCATGAGGTCTCTTAGGGACCAAAATTCGTCTCTTTGTTATTATTTAAGCCCATTCTACCTCGTCGAGACGAAGATTTTAACCTTCATATCTCTGGCTAGAATGACCTTAAATAGGGGCATCTGTAAGACCCTAATTTTGACCCTAAGATCCCTCATGGCATCATATCATTGCACTTTGCATCTTGCCTCAAGGATCATTGCATCTTGGCTCCTTAACCCTTGGGTTGGGACTTGTGTGAGTTGGTTTGAGACCACCAAGCATGCTTGAATTGTATATTATTGCTTTTCTCATTTTGTTTACTAACCAAAAGCACAAAAATATGTCACTAACATCTTTTGGTTTTGAAGCTCAAGCAGTCATGTGATCCAAGGCTCCTAGGAGGCCCCTATGCTCAAAGATTGGCCAGATGAAGATGAAAGCAAGCGTGACAAGGGTTACCAAAGCTCTAAATCATCATATATGCCTCCCAAGTATCTCAATTTGTCAATTTGATCAAGATAAATCAAAGGGCTTGAGGATTGCTTCTCAAGGAAACCCTAATTCAACTATGCATTGACTGTGCCTTGCTCATGAAGCAAACTCAACCTATGATCAAATACAATCAAGGGAAGTTCTTTCATTCATCATTTTATGCATATATGAGCCCATGTGAGTGTCCTCAATCATTTATTCATCAAGATTTGAAGTTTGGCTTTGAGAAGTTGATCAGTCAAATCATCTGACTATTTTGAAATCCACTGAGACCTAACTTTTGATGTGTTTGTCAAATGATGATGACCCCAAGAGAAAAAATGTTCTTAAGAACCATATGAACAACGTTCATGTTCATCAAAAATTCATTTGAAACTTGTATGGTCATAATCCATTTCAAAACATTATAGGTCATTTTGACTGAAACCCTAATTTTGGGTCAACTTCCCAAGGACCTAACTCCTTAATTTTTCATGATTTTGAGGTGGGACCAAGTGAATTGGAAAGTTTAAGATGTCTAATTTAGTTTTTACTTTGGACAAAATTTCATAATCCTAAAATAAACACATGTGATAATACAAAAGATTATAGGTCACTTTGGACCAAAGCCATTGAAATGTGAAAAAAGTCCAACTTCAAGTGCCCATAACGTTCTCATCAAAATTCCAAATGATGCAAAATTTAAGTCCAAATTGATTGAATTGAAAATATCTACAACTTAGATTCTAAAGTTTTTGTCATTTGAGGCTTGCATCATTGAAACAGAAGGGCTTGAAGTTGGTCCATTTTGGCAAAATTTCCATACACATGTTTTGTACATTGAACTTCATGGCCAGTTTTCAATATTTTCCCAACTCCAAATGGATTTTTGTTAAACATAACATTTGTTCCTTATGTCAAGACCTTTCCAACCAATACCCACATGCCTATGTTTCATTTTTGCAAATGGCATTTTTGAAGATGTGGAGTTTTGGGTTCAATTATGCATAACATATTAAAATTCCATGCACAAGCTGATATCATGAAATCTGCATGTCCATTTTCATTTGGCTGATGTTTAGCACTCAATTGCCATTGCTTTTGGGCCTCCCATGCGCCTGTACAGGCCCATGCATGGAGGACCCAACTTCACATGCACACGGATATTTCATGCGTTGCATCATCCCTTGGCTATAAATAGAAGGCTTCATTCACTTCAAACTTCAACCTAAAGGCGCCTGAAGTTCTGCACAATTGAATCCCTAACCCTCACTCAAAGGAATTTTGATTTTTTTCTCAATTTTTCAAGTTCAATTTTCAACTTCATTGGTTGATCTTTGACTTACAATTCCTTAGCCTAGCTTCTTTGTTACTTCAAGAGCAAGTTGCATCAAAGAATTGGATTAGATCAAGCATTGAAAAGATGCACTTCAAAGGTTGATTCTCAAACTGTTTTCATTCGAATCTCTTTCGATATTGAGCATTTCTTGCATTGGTTGGTACCTCTGAAGTCCTCATGTGAGAGGCAATTGGTTTATGCTTTTAATTTTGTGAATTGAGTAAGTTCAGTTTGAACACCATAATTTTCCATCTCAGATTTCTCTCTCTATAGAGATCTTGAGTGGAAACCAAGGGTATAGGGGTGATGTACATCACCCCAACTTTCTAATGATGTATGGATCATGTATTTTGGTTGAGGTTTGAAAACCTGCAACTCTGGCCGGAAAAGTGAGGTTCACCGGAGAAGACGGTGGTTTCCACCATCGTCCCCACGTGGATGAGTTCCTGGCCCTTGGACCTGGCTCTGGGGATCTAATCTTGGCCATGTATTGTTATGACTTTCTTTTAATCCATGTGTTTCGTTGTTGACTATGGATCACCACGCGTGCGCGCTTCTCAGCAACCAGATGCGCCACGTCAATTAATGAACCAAGATCCAAGCGCTGTGGATTTTTTGCAATTTCTGAATTTTCATTTTATTCCAATTATTTTTAAAAATTCATAACTGCTTTATTTGGAATCACAAAAATATGGGACCAATTACAAAAAATTTCTCTTAAATTCTAGTTTCTAAAAATGATTTTTAATTATTTTTGTGATTCAATTTAATATTTTTTGTGAATTATTTCATTTCTAATTGTTTTTAATTCATTTAAAATACTTTTCAATATTCAAAAATGCCAAAAATATTTTCTTAACATCTTTGGATGATGATGAATCTATGAAAAATATTCTCATCAATTTCTTAATTGATTTGAGATTTATTTGAGATTTTAGTTCAATTATGTTATTTTTCTTCATTTTTAATTATTTAAAATTAGTTTCTGTTTTCAAAAAATGATGAAATTTTTTGTCAAATCTTGTTTGACCATGTTAGACTTATGATGATCTAATTGGACTTTTCCAAGTTGATTTGAATTGGATTTGAAGTTTCACCTTTATTTGTTTATTTTAATTCAAGTATTATTTTAATTCCAAAAAATACCAAAAATATTTTTATTGTTTCTTGACTTCTAAGCTTCATCTCACTTTTGTTTACCATTGATTGAGGTTGATTCCATTCATATTTGGTCAATGTGTTATGCTTATGTCATTTGAATTTCAATTATGTACATTCCATTTCCATCTTCTTCTTCTTCTTTTTCTTTTTGACCAATGAGTTAAAGATTGGTGGTTAGCCTTGACATATGAGGGGCTTAACCTTCTTTGATTCAAATCAAATTCACCTTGATCAAAGATCAAGTGAATTGCTTTGCATTAGAGATAGGTTGCTTCTTGGTCAAGCAAAAGACCTAAATCCATACAAGGTCATTCTTCTTTTCTTTTGGCATGGCAAGTTGTAGGAGCTTGGCTTACTAGTCATGGTCTCTAACTTGTGTTTGTTGCCTATAGTTTTATTGACCGGCCTCAGATAGGTTTGACTACTACATTAGTCCACTTACGATTGCTTAACATAGCGCTAAATTGCCTTATGGCACACTAACACTAACTACTAATCACTAACTTTTAATTCAAGCATTTAATTCTTGCAATTTACTTTAATGCAATTTAATTTCTTGCTCATTAATTCATTTGTCTTTGCCCTTTGCTCACTTGAGCTCATGTTTATGTTTATGCTATTTGCCTTTTGCTCACTTGAGCATATTATTGTGTATATACTATTGCCTTGTGTTTGTTTTGTTTTGTTTGTGTGAACCCAATGCAAAATGGAGAAAGGACTTAGATTTATGACCATACCTATGCTAATGGAGTTTCAAGAGCAACTAGGCCTCATTCCTTAGAATGCTAAATATGTTGAAGAGCAACTATGCCTCATGCCTTTAAAATGCTTAGTCTTGAAGATGAATTGAAAGGACCCCTAATTCTAAACTCACTCTTGTCCATTCTTTTATTGCATAGTGGAACTTTTTAATTTGTGTGTTCTTGTGTGATAGGGATCCTAAACTTGAGCCAATTATAAGAACCATTGTCATGAGCATCCAAGATAAGAGAGACAAAAGCCAATTGGAAGATTCTTAGGAGCTTGATTGATTATTTGCTTGATTGCTTGAGTTATTTGCTTATTGCTTGCTAAGTCCAAAGGAAAGGAGCAACTTGGATCATCTTTATGATCTCAAGAAGGGAACTCCAAGTGGTTTTATTTCTCTTCCCTCATCTTTACATGTTTAGGACCTAGCCCTTCTCTTCTTCTCTCCACTCTAACCCAAGCCAAACTTTTGTGCAAACATTAACATTGCTTTCAAAAATTAGAAACCTAGGCACCATGCCTTTGATTTTTCAAACATTTTTCATAATACTTATTTTGAATTGAGTCTTAAGTCAACTTTGACTTTATTTTATGAATACTTTTCATTTGTAAAGACATCTCACTCAATTGTTTTTGTGGTTCCAATGACCATTTGTGTTAAAGCTTTTCATAAACATTAGCTATTAGGTTTGAGTTATCCTAGAGGTTGATATAATACTCACCTGTATCCTTAGTGATGGACTATACGTCTTCCATGCTTATTATAGGGTTAACCCCTCACTAGCATGTTGAAGCTCTCCTCACATGGTGGATTTGTGGTTTTAGGTTGAGTTTTCTCCCTTTGATAACATAAGACCTTAAGGCTTTTGACCAACCAATTCACCAACTTCTTTTGAGATTTTTACCCCGAACTACGAGGTTTTGATCCTACCTTTTTAAGATGGTACGTAGGCAATGGGTTTATCAATTCAAATACAAAAATTGTAAATAATTTGTATATTCTCTTCTCGTCTCCCCAATTATGTTTGCACAAATATCTTTTCACAAATACCAACCTACCATACAACATTTGTAAAAAGGGCTCCCTTAGAGTACTAAGGATGTTTTGGGTGCTTAAAACCTTCCCATTGCATAACCAACCCCGTTACCTAGATCTCTGACATTTTTATTAGTTTTTGATTTGATAAAACTTCTCGGTTTATGTTCGCTTTCTAACCTTTCCTTTGGATAAATAGAAGTGCGGTGGCGACTCAAATTGTATGATTTACTTTTGATTTAGTCAATAAATCTAAAGGTAACGAATACCCTGCTACACATACGTTGATTACGATGTCACAATTGAACAGTTTGATAGCATTGTTGCAAACATTACTGCTTGTAACAACCTGAGCTTTTGTGATGTTGATCTTCCCGAGGAGGGAAAAGACCACAATTTGGCACTACACATTTCCATGAACTACAAGGATGATGCCTTGTCTAATGTGCTGGTAGACACAGGATCATCGCTAAATGTGTTGCCAAAATCCACTCTGGCGAAACTTTCATACCAGGGGCCTCCCATGAGGCAGAGTGGAGTGGTAGTCAAAGATTTTGATGGATCCAGGAAAGCTGTGATTGGCGAGGTTGAGCTCCCAATTAAGATAGGACCTAGTGATTTCCAGATCACTTTTTAGGTCATGGATATCCACCCATCATATAGTTGTTTGCTTGGCAGACCATAGATTCACGAGCAGTGGCGGAATTGAGGGGGGACGTGGGAAGGCCACGACCACCCCTCAACTTTTTTTTTAATTCATATATATTAAATTACTAAAACATCCTTATTTTAAATTAAAATTATTTTTTATTTTTTATTTTTCATTCGAAGTTAGGTTAAAATACAGATAAGGTAAAAAGCTCCTACCTTTCCTTTCTTTCTCATATGGATTTGCTACCGGCACCAGAATCAGAACAGATTAAAGTGATCGGCATCTAACAGGTAAAAAACTTTATTCATTCTTCTTTTATAAAAAGTAACAAATTAAAGTGATTGCTTGATTTGTGTTTTTGAGATTTTTAGGGTTCTTCTTTCTTGATGTGTTAAAATAATCTATATGAGGTTTATTAAGCCAATTCATAACACTGTAATTTATAAATATAGTTATACACTGTAATAAGGTTTATTTAATCATTGTTGCTGTTAATTTCTAATAGTGAAGTTACCGGTATTTGAAAACGGATTAAAGTTGATTAATTAAGTTTATTAATTTTTTTCTCTTTTAATTTTTATGTTCTCTAAATTGATTTTTGGATCTGATATGATATTATAGGAAGAGTAAAGATTAATAATAGGAAAATTGATTCTTTTTTCAAAAGGAAAGCATGTGAAATTGAAAGAGAAGAGAGAGATGAAGAAATTATAATCCCGACATCTGAAACAGTTCTTGAGAATCCAACAATTGAAGAGCATCATGGTTTTGAAAATTCCTTGGAACGCGATCCTGGAAAACATCCTCCGATTTGGCAATATCCACCAAATCAAGTGGATGAAATACGAAGAGCTTATCTAAAATGGGGTCCATATAAAATTCATTTAGAAAACTATCCTTTGTCCGGTAACGAGGATCATCCGAGAAGGTTTCAACATACTTGGTTTAGCATATATCCATCATGGTTAGAATATTCACCGTCTGAAGATGCCGCATATTGCTCACCATGTTACCTTTTTAGCAAAAAACTAAGTGGACGTCCCGGATCACTTGTCTTTATTTCTATGGGTTTTAGAAATTGGAAGAAAGTTAGGAATGGAAAACATTGTTCCTTTCTTAAACACATAGGGAAGGATCCTTGCTCACCACACAACAATGCAATGAAAGCTTGTCAAGACTTGTTGAATCAAGATGGTCATATTAGAAATGTTATTCAAGTGAAAAGTTCAAGTCAAAGAATGAATAATCGGTTACGACTCAAGACTTCAATTGACACTGTTAGCATCCTACAATGATGAAGTTGCAAAAGTTGTGTTGGAAAATGCTCCACAATGATGAAGTTGCAAAAGTTGTGTTGGAAAATGCTCCACAATGACTCACGACGAAAGTAGAAAATCAAGAAATCAAGGTAACTTTCTTGAGTTATTGAAACTTTTAGCATCCTACAATGATGAAGTTGCAAAAGTTGTGTTGGAAAATGCTCCACAAAATTGCAAGTATACTTCACATCAAATTCAAAAAGAGCTCTTGCAAATTCTTTCTAGTAGGGTGAAAAAGAGTATCCGTGAGGAAATTGGTGATTCCAAATTTTGTATCGTTGTTGATGAAGCTCGTGATGAGTCAAAAAAGGAACAAATGGCTCTTTTATTAAGATTTGTTGATAAAGTTGGTTTAATACAAGAGAGATTTTTTGATGTGGCACATGTTAAAGACACCACATCTTTGACTCTTAAGGAAGCAATATGTGATATACTTTCTCGACATAAACTTGATGTTTCTAACATTCGTGGCCAAGGGTATGATGGTGCTAGCAATATGAGAGGAGAATGGAATGGTTTACAAGCCCTCTTTATGAAGGATTGTCCTTATGCATACTATGTTCATTGTTTTGCTCATCGATTGCAACTTGCATTAGTTACATCATACAGAGAAGTCAAACCTGTTCATAAATTTTTTGAGAAGCTGATCTTTATTGTGAATGTTGTTTGTTCTTCTACAAAGCGTCATGATGAGTTACAAGCTGCCCAATTAGAAGAAATTGCTTATTTGTTAGAGATTGATGAGACTGTAACTGGTAAAGGTGCAAATCAAGTTGGTACATTGAAACGAGCTGGAGATACTCGTTGGGGATCACATTACGATTCAATTTCTAGCTTGATAAACATGTATGAAGCAACTTGTTTAGTTTTAAAAAAATTTGCAAAAGATAGAGGGAGTTATGCTACACGTGGGGATGCAGATAGTTATTACAATTACTTGAAGGCATTTGATTTTATATTTATTTTGCACTTGATGAAAGAAATCATGGGAATAACAGATATGCTTTGTCAAGCCTTACAAAAAAAAATCAAGATGTAGTTAATGCTATGAACTTGGTTCATTCAACAAAACATCTTATTCAAGGTTTGAGAGAAAATGGTTGGGATATATTGTTTACTGAAGTGGTATCTTTTTGTGAAAAGCATGGTACTGAGATTCCTGATCTTAATGATGTTCGTTCAACAACAAGATTTGGGCGCTCCCGTCTTGTAGAGAATCAAGTCACAATTCAACATTACTTTAAAGTTGGAATCTTTTTCACTACCATTGATAAACAGTTACAAGAGTTGAATAGCAGATTCAGTGAGCAGGCAATGGATTTGTTAACTCTTTCTTGTTCTTTATCTCCTAAGGATGGATATAAAGCTTTTAGCATTGATACTATTTGTTCTTTAGTTGAAAAATATTATCCTATAGATTTTAGTGATCAAGAGAAGAATAATTTGCAATTTCAACTCCAACATTTTCTATTTGTTGCTCGTCAAGCATCAAACTTGAATAATTTATCAACTATTCAAGAACTATGTTCATGTTTGGTTGCATCTGGACATGCTGAAACATACTTCTTGATTGATAGACTACTTCGTCTTATCATGACTCTTCCCGTTTCTACGGCCACAACTGAGAGGTCTTTTTCAGCAATGAAAATTATTAAGACTAAGTTGAGAAACAAGATGGATGATGGGTTTCTTGGAGATAGCATGACAGTATATATTGAAAGGGAGATTAATGCAAGCATTAGTTCGGAGTCAATTATTGATGATTTCAAGTCACTCGGAACGCGTAAAGCATTACTTTAAGGTAGTTTTAAGTCATGTAATTTAAATTTTTAGTAATTAACTTTGTATTTATTTTAACTTTAATGTTTTATTTAAAATACTATTTACATTTTATTTATAATCTTTATTTTACGTTAGCGGCCATCCCAATTTTTTTTATCTGGCTCCGCCACTGTTCACGAGGCAGGCGCCGTGACATCCACCCTACACCAAAAGTTGAAGTTCGTCAAGAACAAGAAGTTGGTGGTGGTAGGGGAAGAGAAGGATCTCTTGGTAAGCCATTTATCTTCCTTTTCTTACATTGATGCTGAGGATGAGGTTGGGACGCCGTTCCAAGCCTTATCTATTGCTGAGCCTTTAAGGAAAGGATCTTCTTCATTTGCGTCCTACAATGATGCGAAGTTGGCCATTGAGCATGGCGCAACTACTGGTTTTGGACAAATGATTAAGCTGGAAGACAATAAATCCCGGGCTGGCATATGGTACTCTTCAGGCACTTTTAATGAGCGTGGCTTATTCCAGAGTGGTAGTTTCATCCACACGGTCGAAGACCAGGAGGCAACTGCTATTATGGAAGATGATGCAGACGAAGATTCTGGCAACTTTGTCATCCCTGGAGGAGTCTGCAATAATTGGGTCGCTGTTGATGTTCCAACAATTGTCCATAACTCTACGTAATATGTTCATTTTGTTTAAAAACCCTTCTCCCATGCCAAAAGGAGAAGTGATAACATTGTTGGCACATTAATACAATGATATTCATTCAATAATTACACGTTAAATGTTTGTTTTTCCAAATTATTTTCACTTTTTGCTTTTTGCATGAAATTGGTGATCACCATAAAACCCTAAAAAAGAGAATAAAATCAATCTTTTCATCTGCATAATGATTTGCCTTGTTTGAATTCTAAAATCTCTTTTATATCCAAAATCATTATGCAGGTTGATCAAACCCATTACACATAATGATCCAACACCATCTCCCAAATTTGAGTTCCCTATATTTGAGGCAAAAGAAGATGATGTTGAAGAGATTCCTGATGAGATTACCCGTCTGCTTGAGCACGAAGAGAAGATCATTCAGCCACATCTTGAGAATCTGGAAACAATCAACTCGGGGTCTGAGGATTGTGTTCGAGAAGTGAAGATTGGGGCACTCCTTGAAGAGTCTGTGAAGAAGGGGTTGATTGAGTTGCTACGGGAATATGTCGATGCTTTTCCTGGTCATATGAAGACATGCCTGGTCTAGATACTGATATTGTGCAACATTTCTTGCCATTGAAGCTTGAGTGTGTGCCTGTGAAGCAGAAGCTTAGAAGAACTCATCCTGATATGGCAGTGAAGATCAAAGAAGAAGTTCAGAAGCAAATTGATGTGGGGTTTCTGGTGACTTCTACATATCCTCAATGGGTGGCCAATATTGTGCCTGTGCCTAAGAAATATGGAAAAGTCCGAATGTGTGTGGACTATAGAGACTTGAATAAAGCTAGTCCGAAAGATGATTTTCCTCTGCCACATATTGATATATTGGTAGATAATACAGCTAAATTCAATGTCGTCTCATTTATGGACGGATTTTCTGGATATAACCAGATTAAAATGGCACCCGAGGATATGGAGAAGACAACATTCATCACACCTTGGGTAACATTCTGTTATCGAGTGACACCCTTCGGTTTGAAGAACGTCGGAGCCACGTATCAACGAGCTATGACTACCTTGTTTCATGATATGATGCACAAGGAGATCGAGGTATATGTTGATGATATGATTGCAAAGTCGAGAACGGAAGTTGAACATGTAGAGCACTTGTTGAAGTTTTTTCAGCATTTAAGGAGGTACAAACTCCGTCTGAATCCAAACAAGTGTACATTTGGAGTCCGTTCCGACAAGTTATTGGGCTTTATTGTCAGTGAAAGAGGTATTGAAGTTGATCCTGCCAAGGTCAAAGTAATAAAGGAAATGCCTGTGCCCAAAACTGAGAAGCAAGTCCGAGGTTTTCTTGGCCGCTTGAATTATATTTCCAGATTTATATCCCATATGACTGCCACATGTGCGCCAATATTCAAGCTCCTCCGGAAAGATCAGCGTCATGATTGGACTGAGGATTGCCAGAAGGCCTTTGATAGTATCAAAGAGTATTTGTCTGAGCCTCCGATTCTGTCTCCGCCTGTTGAAGGGAGACCCTTTATTATGTACTTGACAGTTCATGAAGACTTTATGGGTTGTGTATTAGGTCAGCAAGATGAATCAAGGAAGAAAGAGTATGCTATATACTATCTGAGCAAGAAGTTCACTGATTGTGAGTCTCGATACTCAATGCTTAAGAAAACATGTTGTGCTTTGGCTTGTGCTGCTAAGCGCTTACGCCAGTATATGTTGAATCATACAACTTAGTTGATATCCAAAATGGATCCAATCAAGTATATTTTTGAAAAGCCTGCTTTAACTGGGAGGATTGCCCGTTGGCAGATGTTGTTATCTGAGTATGACATTGAGTATCGAGCTCAGAAAGCTATCAAAGTTAGTATCCTGGCTGACCACTTGGCACATCAACCAATTGAGGATTATCAGTCTATTCAGTACGACTTCCCTGATGAGGAGATTCTGTATTTAAAGATGAAAGATTTCTATGAGCCTACGCTCGATGAAGGGCTAGAGCCTGGTTCCCGATGGGGTATGGTGTTCGATGGCGCTGTAAATCAATATGGAAATGGTATTGGGGCAATGATTATTACTCCTCAGGGCACACATTTTCCTTTTATAGCAAGGCTAACTTTCAAATGCACGAATAATATGGCGGAGTATGAGGCCTGTATTATGGGATTAGAAGAATGTATTGATCTTAGGATCAAGCATCTTGATGTTTATGGTGATTCGGCCCTTGTTGTCAATCGGATTAAGGGAGAATGAGAGACGAATTAGCCTGGCCTCATCCCATACAGAGATTATGCGAGGAGGATTTTAACGTTCTTTACTGAGGTTGACTTCCATCATATTCCTTGAGACGAGAATCGGATGGAAGATGCTCTTGCTACACTTGCTTCTATGATTGTGGTGAAATTCTGGAATGAAGTCCCCAATATTACTATGATGCGCTTGGATAGACCAACTCATGTATTTGCAGTTGAAGAAGTAAAAGATGATAATCCATGGTATTATGACATCAAGTGTTTTCTTCAGATTCAGATTAACCCGCTTGGGGCATCTGTTAAAGATAAGAAGACTTTAAGGAGATTATCAGATAGTTTCTACCTCAATGGCGATGTGCTTTATAAGAGGAATTTTGACATGGTTCTGCTCAGATGCGTGGATAGACACAAAGCAGACATGTTAATAACCGAAGTCCATGAGGGTTCATTTGGTACTCATTCCAATGGACATGCTATGGCAAAGAATATGTTGAGAGCAGGCTACTATTGGCTGACAATGGAGTCTGACTGCTGCAAATATGTGAAGAAATGCCATAAGTTCCAGATTTATGCGGATAAGATTCATATTCCACCGACACTTCTGAATGTGATTTTATCACCATGGCCTTTCTCTATGTGGGGAATTAACATGATTGGCATGATAGAGCCAAAGTCATCGAACGGTCACAGGTTTATTCTCGTAGCAATTGATTACTTCACCAAGTGGGTTGAAGCGGCATCATATGCAAATGTGACTAGGCAGGTGGTTGTGAAGTTTATCAAGAATCAACTCATATGTCGTTATGGTGTTCCAGATAAGATCATTACTGATAATGGATCTAACTTGAACAACAAGATGATGAAAGAGCTATGTAACGAGTTCAAGATTTCACATCATAATTCTTCTCCTTATAGACCCAAGATGAATGGGGTTGTTGAAGCTGCTAATAAGAACATCAAGAAGATTATCCAGAGGATGGTTGTTACGTACAAAGATTGGAATGATATGTTGCCATTTGCTTTGCATGGTTATCGTACATCTGTCCGCACTTCAACAGGGGCAACCCCTTTCTCTCTTGTTTATGGCATGGAGGTTGTGCTCCCCGTGGAGGTTGAGATCCCATCAATGAGAGTCTTGATGGAAGCCAAGTTGACTGATGCTGAATGGGTTCAGAGTCGTTATGACCAACTGAATTTAATTGAAGAGAAGAGATTAATTGCCATGTGTCATGGTCAGTTATATTAGCAAAGGATGAAGAAAGCCTTTGATAAGAAGGTCAAGCCTCGTGTGTTCCGAGAAGGTGACCTCGTGCTCAAGAAAGTTTTGTCTTTCGCGCCCGATTCCAGGGGCAAGTGGACTCCAAACTATGAAGGTCCATATGTTGTTAAGAGAGCCTTTTCAGGCGGTGCTTTGATGCTTACAACTATGGATGGGGAGGATTTCACTCGTTCTGTGAATTCAGATGCAGTCAAGAAATACTTCGCCTAAAATAAAAACAGAATAGCTCGCTAAGTTGAAAACCCGAAAGGGCGACTTAGGCAAAAATGAGCGTCTCGGTGGATTGAAAACCCGAAATGGCGATCCAGGCAAAAGTTAGAGACATAAAAAAATGAATATATATCCCGCTAGATTGAGTACCTGACCTTGGGGCAATCTAGGCAAAAATTAATGATTTGGCAAGTAACTACATCCTGACAAGACTTTGTTCTACAGCTGTCATCTGTCAAAGAATCTCGCTCAGTCATCGTCAACTGAAGCTTCAAATACATTGGATTCAGAGTTGGTGGAGAAATGGTCATTATGTTCAATGTAGCCCTTTTTTTCCAATATATATCACCAATTTCAAATTTGTAAAGATCCATAGAGTCTTGCCATTTGCAGACTACCATTCCATCAAATAAATTTGAGCCTTTATCCAATTCTTTGCACTCTTATTTGTTTCTGTTTAACAAATGTTTGCATGTTTTAATTGATAAATATCATTGTTTTAAACAAATAAAGTTTTTATAAAATGTTTTTAAACAAAGTGAACATTCACAATGACTGGAAGGATAAATGGAATGTCTTCAGTGCTCTCCCAAGGATAGTACGATCTCCAAAAGGGTAACACATTTGTTCATATTCCAAGCATATTTGTATTCCTCTTCATCATCTTTCAGGTTGTCTCCTCAATGAGCGCAGAGGGAGGTGGTACACCACCAAATTCCCTAGAAAGTCTGGAGTTTTGGTCCTGATTTGCTTAGAGATGTATACCTCTAACATCCTCAGATCCTCAGGGAGTCTGAATCTAGCATATGTGTTTTATCAAATATATTGTTGTCATACCTTGTTTGGACTGACCCAAAATCCCTTCTAGAGTGATAAAAGTTGATATGCTATCTTTTTGAGGAAGTTGGTCTTTCCCTCATTGTAATGAAAATCTCCCGCAGAGTGAGCAGGAATTCCCAGCATGAGTGGAAACTGTCAGCAGGTTGGTTTGTAGCTTATCCCCGGCGGATTCACATACATTTTTTCCCTAGCAAGTTTGCTTCCCACTCATCCTCAGTAGGTTTGCTCACCTCAGACTTCCCCCCAGATTGGGTTGCCAGCAGGTTATCCCCAGTTCAGTCATCAACAATCTTTCCCCAATGGAGTTGCCTGATCGGAGCCTGATCAGAGCATGGTATATTTGCTTCCTCCTTCTTGGATAGCTTCCTCCTAGCAGAGCTGGTGTTGAAGATGTTTATTTCCTTCCCTAGTGGAGCAGTGGTTCCCTTCTCCTCGGCAGAGATGTTTCTCCAGCAGATATGAGGAAATATGTTGACTATTGGAATTTCTGTTTGGCGGTTATTCCCCACAGAGTTTCATATCTCCCTTTTGATAGATTCCCTAGTGGAATTGCTTCTACGATGGATCTTGTCCGTGTTGAGCTCCCTGGCAGTGGTTCTGTAGCTTCCGCAGCTAAGACTTTATCTGATCCTAGTTTGGCGTTGGAACTTCGAGGAAGTTGTGTTGTTTCCTTCCCCAGCGGAGTGATTTGCTTCTCTTCCTCCGCAGCAGAGATATTCCTTCAGTGGTTAGAAGTGAATGTTTGATTGATGTGTTTCTGTTTGGTGGTTGTTCCCCACAAAATTCCATATCACCCCCTGATAAGATCCCTAGTAGAGTTCTTCTATGACTGATCTTATCCATATCTCTGCGTGTTGTTGGTAGATCCTCAGCTTTGGTGATTGTGTCCTTTGGTTGATCCCCAACAGCGGTCTCTGATCCCCGGCGACTCTGTTTGTTCCCCTAGCAGTAGTCTTGATCCCCATCAGTGACTCTGTTTGATCCTCAGTGGTGATTGGTGTTTCCTGGTATCTGTTGCTCCCCACCAGATTGGATTTTCTCCTGTGGGCCTGACTTTCTCTTTTGAGATGTTGTACCGGATGTCTGTCCATTGATTCTTGGACCTGTTTGTGTTAGATATGTCTGTTCGTCAGCATTAATCATACATAAACCACGCATATACATGCATATTTATAACATTCAGATATTCATATTGCATTCTTTGCCATATATCTTTGTTTGTTATCTCCTGCTATCTGGTGATACATATTTCCCCAAGCAGATGTTTGTGTCTGATCTCTCCCTATAGAGTCAGCCCTGTAGGCAGAAAGTGTCTATCTTTTCTTCCATATTCCCCACTGAGTTGTGTCCTCGTGGATGATTATTATTTTAGTTTCCTCTCAAAATATGTATTGATATGGAATTACTCCCCTGAGTTATATCCTCATTGGGTTGAGTCTTGTTAATTATGTCTTTCTAGTTTGTTCCTAGATTGACTCCTTTCTTGTTATTTCTCCTGCAGTTCCCTGTGGTTCAGGTGACCAATTGCTCAGTAAACGGTAATTGTTCATTTTCTCCCCAGCAGATGTTGTGGCCTTCTACCCAGTAACCGGTAGTTGTAAGTCTTATTTCTGTGGTTTTCTACCCAGTAACCGGTAGTTGTAAACCCCATTTTGTCCCCTTGCAGAGTTAATCCCTGATTTTTGTTCGTCCTAACCGACGGCGGATACTCTCATCTTTGGGTTTCTACCTAGTAACCGGTAGATGTAATCCCTTCTTTGTTGGTTATCTTTATCCAATATTCGGTATTGATATTCCTTCATTTTTTTGAGTATTTCACCCAGTAACCGGTGATGTATCTCTTGGATAATTGCTCTGATCGAGCAATTTATCCCCAGCAAGTCATCTTTCATTTACCCTCGTTTGGTAATGATCGTTTCTCCTTCGGATTGGTCATCATTTTATACCCAGTAGTCGGTATCCCGATGTCCTTTCTTTTCGGTCGATTTATCCTTTATTAACCCAGTAACCGGTTGTGGATAGTCTTCCATGCGAGTATATTATCTATGTTCTGACGGTAATAGATAATATATCTCATGCGCTCTCCAGTCGAAGTCTTTTTCTTCCCCATTCGAGTAAGATTCGTATTTTCGTGTGGAATCGAATGTCCATCCTGTAATCGAGTTTTCTTTTTCAGCCCTCCTTTCGGATGATGAGTGTCTTAGAAATATTCCCCAATTCACGCTTGATTGGTCACCTATTATATGCCTAGTAACCGGTATCCCTGGTGTTCCTTTCTTCTGCTCCCTATTATGACTTTTTGTCCCCTATGGAGTCAGATTTCCCTGAGTTGAAATATACCTTTTAGGTCTTCCTCAGATGTTTTGGATGATTGATATCTCTCACCCTTATACCGGTCTTAGATATTCTTTCCCCCTGAGTGTGTTGTTGTTTCACCCTTATACCGGTGTTTCGATCACATGTCTCCTTGAGTTTATTACCCAATAGCTGGTAATACCTCATTTGTTTCTTCCTCAGCTGAGTCCTTTGTGGACATCCCAGCCTGAGTCCAGATTTTTATCCGAAGTATCCTTTGTGGATAGTTTTTCTGTATTGGTATATTCCCCAATACATGCATCTTTGTGTCAGCTCGAGTCTTTCGATTGATTTATTTTCATGGAATCCCTTCGTGTCTCCCAGCAAGTTTTAAGTCGTGACCTGCTCACACATTTTTAACCTCATTTCCCCCCAGAGTCTCTATCTCCCTAGCAAGTGTATTACTCCTTTGGATTTTCAGTTTCTCCTGATTTCTTTTTCCTTTGTGGACATATACCCCCACAAAGTATTAATTTTTTGATGCATACATTTGCATCATGAGGTCTCTTAGGGGCCAAAATTCGTCTCTTTGTTATTATTTAAACCCATTCTACCTCGTCAAGACGAAGATTTTAACCTTCATATCTCCAGCTAGAATGGCCTTAAATAGGGGCATCTGTAAGACCCTAATTTTGACCCTAAGATCCCTCATGGCATCATATCATTTCTCTTTGCATTTGCCTCAAGGATCATGGCATCTTGGCTCCTTAACCCTTGGGTAGGACTTGTGTGAGTTGGTTTGAGACCACCAAGCATGCTTGAACTGTATATTATTGCTTTTCTTATTTTGTTTACTAACCAAAAGCACAAAAATATGTCACTAACATCTTTTTTTTGAAGCTTAAAGAAATCATGAGATCCAAGGCTCCTAGGAGGCCCCTATGCTCATTGATATGGCCAGATGAAGTTGAAAGCAAGCATGAAAATGGTTCCCAAAGCTATCAATCATCATATATGCCTCCCAAGTATCTCAATCTGTCAATTTGATCAAGATAAACCAAAGGGCTTAAGGATTGTTTCCCAAGGAAACCTTAATTCAACTGTGCATTGACTGTGCCTTGCTCATGAAGCAACCTCAACCTATGATCAAATACAATCAAGGGAAGTTAATTCATTCATCATTTTATGCATATATGAGCCCATGTGAGTATCCTCAATAATTCATTCATCAAGATTTGAAGTTTGGCTTTGAGAAGTTGATCAGTCAAATCATCTGACTATTTTGAAATCCACTGAGACCTAACGCTTGATGTGTTTTTCAAATGATGATGACCTCAAGAGAAAAAATGTTCTTAAGAACTATACGAACAACTTTCATATTCATAAAAAATTCATTTAAAACTTGGAAGGTCATCATTAATTTCAAAACATTATAGGTCACTTTGACTGAAACCCTAATTTTAGGTCAACTTCTAGAGGACCTAACTCCTTCATTTTTTATTATTTTGAGGTGAAACAAAGTGCATTTGAAAGTTTAAGATGTCTAATTCAATTGTTATGTTGGAAAAAAATTCATAATCCTAAAATAAACACATGTGATAATACAAAACATTATAGGTCACTTTGGATCAAAGCCATTGAAATGTGAAAAAGTCCAACTTCAAGTGCCCATAACGTTCTCATCAAAAATCCAAATGATGCAACATTTAAGTCCAAATTTATTGGCTTGAAAATATATACAACTTTGATGTTGAAGGTTTTATCATTTGAGGCTTGCATCATTGAAACAGAAGGGCTTGAACTTGATCCTTTTTGGCAAAAATTTTAAATACATGTTTTGTACCTTGAACTTCATGGCTAGTTTTCAATATTTTCCACACTCCAAATGGATTTTTGTTCAACATAGCTTTTGTTCCTTATGTCAAGACCTTTCCAACCATTACTCACATGCTTATGTTTGGATTTTCCAAATGGGATTTTTGAAGAGATGAAGCTTTATGATCAATTATGTATTTCATGTTAATTCTTCATGCACAAGCCATTGCCTTGCCATTTGCACGTCCAAACTTGTTTCCTTTGAGTTCAACATGCAAACCAATTGATTTTGGGCCTCACATGCGCTTGTACAGGCCCATGCATGGAGGACCTAACTTCACATACACACGAGTTTGAACACCCTTTGCATCAGTTGTGGTTATAAATAAAAGACATTACCTCACTTCAATATCAACCTGAAGGCGCCTGAACCTTTGCAGAATTGATTCCCCACCCTCTCACCAAAGGAATTCTGAAATTTCACTTCTCTTTTCAAGCTTGACTTCAACTTCCCTAGTTGATCTTCAGCTTCTAATTCCTTAGCCTTTCTTCATTGTCACTTCAAGATCAAGCTGCACTCAAGAATTGGATTGGATTTTGCTCACAAAAGCCGCTCTCCAAAGGTTTATATCATAACTGTTTTGCTTCGAATCTCCCTGAATATTGTGCATTGCTTGTGTTGGTTTGCATTTCTGAAGTCCTCATATGAGAGGCAAGCCAATGGTGGCTTTAATTTTATGAATTGGTGAACTTCAGATAGAACACCTAGTTTTTCAACCTCAGATTTCTTCTTCCATAAGAATCTTGAGCAAAAACTAAGGTCATAGGGGTGATGTACATCCCCTCAGCTTTCATTTGGTATATGGATCGCGTGTTTTAGTTGAGGTTTCAAAACCTGAAACTGGTGGCCGGACTGGGCCTTCTCACTGGAGAAGACGGTGGTTTTCACCACCGTCCCCACGCGTCCAAGCCATGGTCGTTGGATGATGAGTCTCAGATCTAATCCTGACCTTGGAATGTTATGACTTCATTTAATGCATCCTACCACGCGTTTGACTAATGTGTATGGTGAGCGCGTGTTTCCTGGCCATCTGATCATCCACGTCAATTAATGAGGTCGGATCTGACGCCTCTGGATTTTTCTCTTTTATTAATTTCTGTTTTAATTTCTTTTAATCCATTTATTTTCAAAAATTCATAACTTCTTTATTTGGAATCACAAAAATATGGGACCAATTGCAAAAAAATTCTCTTGAATTCTAGTTTCATAAAATGATTTTTAATTATTTTTGTGATTCCATTTAATATTTTTTGTGAATTATTTCATTTCTGATTGTTTTTAATTCATTTAAAATACTTTTTGATATTCAAAAATGCCAAAAATGTTTTCTTAACATCTTTGGATGATGATGAAACTATGAAAAATATTCTCATCAATTTCTTAATTGATTTGAGATTTTTTTGTGATTTTAGTCCAATTATGTTATTTTTCTTCATTTTTAATTGTTTAAAATTAGTTTCTGATTTCAAAAAATGGTGAGAAAATTTGTCAAACCTTGTTTGACCATGTTAGACTTATGATGATCCAATTGGACTTATCCAAGTTGATTTGAATTGGATTTGAAGTTTGACCTTTATTTGTTCATTTTTCTTTAATTCCAAGAAATACCAAAAATATGTTTGACCTTTCTTGACTTCTAATCTTCATTTCACTTCTGTTTACCATTGATTGATGTTGATTCTATTCATGTTTGATCAATGTGTTTTGGTTATGTCTTTTGAATTCCAATTTTGTACATTTCATTTCCATCTTCATCTTCTTCTTTTGACCAATGAGTTAATGATTTGTGGTTCGCCTTGACATATGAGAGGCTTAACCTTCTTTGATCCAATTCAAATTCATCTTGATCAAAGATCAAGTGAATTGCTTTGTGTCCAAGATAGGTTGCTTCTTGGTCAACCAAAAAACCTAAAATCCATACAAGGTCATTCTTCTTTTCTTTTGGCATTGCAAGTTGTAGGAGCTTGGCTTACTATTCATGATCTCTAACTTGTGTTTATTTGCCTATATTTTTATTGACCGGCCTCAGATAGGTGTGACTACTACATTAGTCCACTTACGATTGCTTAACATAGCGCTAAATTTCCTTATGGCACACTAACACTAACTACTAATTACTAACTTTTAATTCAAGCATTTAATTCTTGCAATTTACTTTAATGAAATTTAATTTCTTGCTCATTTTTTCATATTGTCTTTTTCCCTTTGCTCATTTGAGCTCATGTTTATGTTTATGCCATTTGCCTTTTGCTCACTTGAGCACATTATTGTGTATATACTATTGCCTTGTGCTTGTTTTGTTTTTGTTTGTGTGAACCAATGCAAAAAGGAGAAAGGACTTAGAATTAGGACCTTACCTATGTTTAATGGAGTTTCAAGAGCAACTAGGCCTCATGCCTTTAGAATGCTAAAATTGTTGAAGAGCAACTAGGCCTCATGCCTTTAGAATGCTTAATCTTGAAGATGAATTGAAAGGACCCTATTCTGAACTCTCTCCTTGTCCATTTCTATTATTACATTGTGGAACTTTTTGATTTGTGTGTTCTTATGTGATAGGGATCCCAAACTTGAGCTAGTTAGTAGGACCATTGTCATGAACATCCAAGTTAAGAGAAAGACAATTACAATTGGAAGATCCTAGGAGCTTGATTGAATATTTGGTTGATTGCTTGAGTTAATTGCTTATTGCTTGCCACGTCCAAAGGAAAGGAGCAACTTGGATCATTTTTAATGATCTCAAGAAAGGAACTCCAAGGGTTTTATTTCTCTTCTCTCATCTTTGCATGTTTAGGACTAGCCCTTCTCTTCTTCTCTCCACTCTAAATCAAGCCAAACTCATTTTGTGCAAACATTGACATTGTTTTCAAAAATTAGAAACCTAGGCCATATGCCTTTGATTTTGCAAACTCTTTTTCTTAATACTTATTTTGAATTGAATCTTAAGTCAACTTTGACTTCCTTTTGTGAATACTTCTAATTGGTAAATCCAACTCACTTCAAATTCTTTTGTGGTTCCAATAGCCACCTTTGCCAAAGATTTTCATAAACATTAGCTATTAGGTTTGAGTTATCATAGTGGTTGATGTAAACCTCACCTTATCCTTAATGATTGGACTATAAGTCTTCCATACTTATTATAGGGAGGATCCCTCACTAGTATGTTGAAGCTCTCCTCACATGGTGGATTGTGGTTTAGGTTGAGTTTTCTCCCTTTGATAACAAAAGACCTTAAGGCTTTTGACCAATCAATTCACCAACTTATTTTGAGATTTTTCCCCGAACTACGAGGTTTTAATCCCACCTTTGTGATGGTACGTAGGCAATGGGTTTATCCATTCAAACAACAAAATTGTAAATAATATGTATATTCTTTTCTCATCTCCCCAATCATGTTTGCACAAATATTTTTTTTGACAAATACCAACCTACCATACAACATTTTCAAAAAGGGCTCCCTTAGAGTACTAAGGATGTTTTGGGTGCTTAAAACTTTCCCATTGCATAACCAACCCCCTTACCCAGATCTCTGATATTTTTATTAGTTTTTGATTCGATAAAACTTCTCGGTTTTTGTTCGCTTTCTAACCTTTCCTTTGGATAAATAGAAGTGCGGTGGTGACTCGAATTGTATGATTTACTTTTGATTTAGTCAATAAATCTAAAGGTAACGAATACCCCGCTACAAATATGCCTTTCCATTTTTCTCGCTTCCCCATACTTTTTAATTCTTTAGCAGATATAATGAGCAGGGTTGTTATGTCTCACAAAATCTATATCATGTTCCTCCTTATTTCTCCATATCCAAATTGTATGACGAGTTATGGCCCACACCTCCTTCCAATTGTCATCTTCAACACCTTTATAATTCACATTCAACTTAATCTAACTTTGCAGATCCATAGAAAATAACTCATTAGGAATGTGTCTTGGGATTAAGGACTTCCAAATATGCATGGATTTCACACAATCTCTAATATCATGCAAAGTGGTTTCACAAACATTGCCACAAAGGTTACAACTAGCATCCCCAATCCCTTTCCCGCTCTTACTATAATTGGTTAGGATTTTATAGTTAGGAAGAATTCCAACTACGTTCCCCCTTAAAAGTATAACTTCCAAGGTTCTTTTTCCAAATAGTTCAAAGGCGTCTTCATGCCCTTTAAAAGAATCATATGTAAGGGAGTATTCCGTTAGGGCAGAGCCATTTCCCAATTCAACTATGTAAGATTGGTTTAGATAACATATGCTTGATAATATCAAAATGAGAAGATACATAGACATCAATTGGCTTTATGTAATGATTCAATTTCATACAAAAAAAGTACAAACAAAGGCACATCTTTTCAATAAGACTATACCTAGTTTTTGCGTCATTTAAGACTCGACTGAGGTAATATATCGCATGACAGAATCCTAACAATCCCTTTCCCGCTCTTACTCTAATTTGTTAGGATCTCTAATAGCATGCAAAGTGGTTTCACAAACATTGCCACAACGGTTACAACAAAATCACATTTCTTTTTTTTCTGATTTAAATCGAAACATAACATTTTATGGGGAAATTTGTTACCTTGGGTTTTTTGACCTGACTTTGAATGGAAAGTAAGAATAAGTGTGCCATCAATGACCTTCTCTCCACCCTCTACCCATCTATGATCTCTGTTTCCATCAATGACCAACCAAACCCTATGATTGAACCCAAATACGGTAAACCTTAAGATGATTCAGAGAAAAATTAAATGACTTTTTCATATGGAATTGGATAAATATGACAGGGGTATCATCCTACCAGCTTCAAGCTACATAGTGGTAAATAGAAAGGAAAAAAAAGATGAAGAAAATGAGGTCTTCGCGTTTACCTACAAGGTTGAGAGGTGCCCTGGTCAGAGTTGCACGATGAGCTGAATATAATGATAAAAGAAAACCAGAGAAGATTCTCCAATGCTCAGGTAAGAAATTCTTCTGCCTCTAACTATATCTTCTTCCTTCTTTTTCAATTTTTTATTTTATTTTTTGAGTTGTGAATTGTTGTTGTGTAGCTTTTGAGTAGTAGAATTAGGATAGATGAATGTAGACCTAAATGATGATTAGAAAGGTGAATTGATGAACATAGGGATGAAGATGAGGAGAATTAGATTAAGGTTGTGGATAAAGGTTTTAGCAGACCTTTATTCAAGGTCCAATGGTGGGACTTTGAAGAAGGCTAGAGATGTGGTATGAGTGATTTGTGGTGAAGATTGGGGACTAATTCTGAAAAATCTTTGTTAGGGTAATTGAAGCTTGTCGATGAAGGTGAAATGAGGGGGTTTATATAGGTGTATGATTGATGAATTATGGAGGGAAAGTTAGTTATGAAGGTTATGTGAGATTGAATTAGAGTCCTTAGGTAGTGATTCTAGGATAATTCTAATCAAGGGCTAAGAATGGTTCAAAAAGTAGTTAGAGTGTGTTTTAGTTGGATGTGAGGGTCTTTCTATTTGTTTTGTATTGTTTTCAGTGTAAAAATAGGGATGAGAGTGTGTTAGTTTAATGCTTGAAAGTTTGTTAGCTTTAAAAGTGATTTTGGAAGGAAATTTTGTTAGCTTTTATGAATTTTGTGATGATGTATGTTGTATTGGCAATATTGTTTTGAATTGCATAGCATGATGGATGCATTGCATTGTGTTGTCTTGAATTGAAGTGCTCCTGGTTTTTTGAGTTGGTCCCTTTGTATTTGGATGACTTGAACTTGTACCTCAACTCATGAGCTTTATGGTGATGTATATACCATTATGTACTGCCTCCCTCATTCTGATTTGTATTGGCTTTGAAATTGGATTATATGGTGAATCTATTAACTGTAAGTTGTAAATGCGCCTAAGAAGGGGGGGGGGTGAATTAGGTGGTAAAAAATTTCTTCGATCTTGTTTCCGGTTCTTGGTTATTTTTCGTTTAAGTGCTGAAAAATAAATTGCGAAAAGTAAAAGGACATCGGAAATTATAGTGGTTCCCTTCACACTCCGAAGGTACTCCACTCCCCTTTCGGCTCGAAAGAGATTTCACTATAGTTAGAATTATTGTACAGCCTACTCACACCAATGGTGATGCTTACTATCTAACCTATAGGTAATCAAGTGTATGAAGAACAATCCTCTTCAACACTTCACTTGTTTCCAACAATCCTGGACAACAAGGTATGATACAAAAATTTGAACTTAATTAAAAAGTTGATGATGAATCTTGAATATATTAATCACTTGGATTAATCTTCCCCTTTGGATATCAATCACTCAATGTAGTATACAAGTGTTCAAACCAAATGATATGTATTCTTATCAAGGTATATGAAGGTTTAATGCAAAGAATACTTTTTTTGAAAGTTTTTTGACACTTGATAAAAATCTGAGTTTTTATAAGAATGATTAATTGAAAGTGTTTGCAAGAAAGGAGGTGGTCATAAAAAATGAGTAATGATGTTTATATATTGCTACAAACACCTTTTTGAAAGAGTATGATGAATGAAAGGATGCCATGATTCAAAGGAATGCAAAGAAAACATTTGAATGAAGAAATGCACCAATCTGCCAAAATTCGTCAGTGGTAACTGGTTACTGCTCGGTGGGTAACAGGTTACTTGCTTCCAACGTCCAAAAAATATTTGAAAAACAAAAGTGGTAACCGGTTACTGCTCGGTGGGTAACCGGTTACTGAAGCCCCGTTTTGAAAAATAGAATTTGGTAGAATGTGAAAAATGAAATGCAATACATCCTAATTTTCTATATGAACCAAGATATCATGGAATAAATATTTGAACACTTGTATATCATATTAGTGAAATTTTTAGATATACCAATGATGATACTTGATCCTTTGAAATGATATACTTCACTTGAATCTTTACTCCATTTCAATTTACTTCAAGTCTTTGACAGCTTTTTGATCTTTTCACATGAGAATTGTTTAGAGATGTTGTAATCATCAAAATCATCAAGAAGCCATGACTTCACAATCTCCCCCTTTTCGATGATGACAACTCACTACTTGAAAGTTGATTCTAAACTTGGTTCTCTAATCCAAGGATATCTCCCCCTATGCAAGTGCTCCCCCTTTCTTTTGGAATATGAGCAAAGCTTTGGAAATGTGTATCTTTCCTACAAAATGTTAGAGAAACAAAAACAAAAAGCAATTCTTCTCCCCCTTTGTCATTAGCAAAAAGGTTGGGAAAAGACTTGATAAAAAACATTCATACATTCACAAACATAATAAGCATTCATTCACAAAAATGATAACCAAGGTTGTCTTTGTCGTTGTTGAGGACAAAGCACTTACACCCGAAAATATGAAAGAAAGAAATATTTGGTTTTCTCCCTTTGAAAAGCTCATAAGGGGTTTTCTTGAGAATAGGCCGAAAATTAACACGGTTACTTACAGAACATGCCGTGCTCACCGCATCCGCCCAAAAATACTTAGGAAGATTTGAATCACTTAGCGTTGTCCTTGCAAGTTCTATTAATGACCTATTCTTCCTTTCTACGACACCATTTTGTTGTGGAGTTCTTGGTTCAGAGAAGTTGTGTGAGATTTGTAGCACCTCAAAATTTTCCCTCCCCCATTCATGCATTCATTTCATTTCTTTTTTTAGGTCATTTATCATTCCATATTGCATTGCACCATGGCAGTCAGAATTGGCATCAAGAGAATCCTTTGTGCAAAAGAGAAAGTTTTTCCTTGAGTTGAAGGCCACATGATTATTCTAAAGAGCTTATATGAGCTAAGGTTCATTTTGAAGCAATTTTACCAAGTGGTAGAGGCCCAGTTTCATCAGTACATTTCCAGGTCATCTGAGGACCATAAAAGTCAATTGTGCAGTCAACTGAGGGCTTTGAGATGGGGAAGTGAGTGGAAGCATCTCATTCATGTTCAAAAGAGGCCTATTCATCATGACAAACATCTATCTTGAAGATTTTGAAGTCAAATTCAAAGTTTCCAAAAATGGAAAGTGACCTATAATTTCAAGTTTCCAAAAATGGCAAGTTTTTGGTCCACATTCAACTTGATTTTCCAACATCAAAGAAGTTTCAAATGGATATTTGGTGAACATGAAAGTTTAAGATCTTTCTCTCCCCTTTTCAAAAAGTCCTTTATTATGTCCATCTGATGATTGGTTGAGAAGTTATGGCCAAATGATCACAAAGTGTATATGGAAGTTCAACATGGCATAACTTTTGATTCAAAACTCCAAATTGGTCCACTCTTTTTGCAAAATGCTCCTTGTGACCAACACATTCCAAATCAACCATTGCCTTGCATGAAAGAAGATCACATGACCATTTGTCCGTTCATGTGAATGTTGGAGGGAAATTCAAGAATTCAAATTTGGTGGATCACATGAGCATAATTCCAATCCAATGTTGTTTATTGGATGATTTGGAGTGGAATTGAACCTTGCATGGCACTGTTCACGTGCACATTTTCCATGCTACCTCACACTTGCCAATTTGCCAAACACCTCACATTTCTCTAATTTTCAATTAGCCAAAGCCTAATCTCAATTACAGCATCATTAATACTTCATATAAAAGCCTAATCATAACTGTTTTGGCTCAGAAGAACAATTTCAGATCTAGAATTCACATTTCCCTCCATTTTTTCTCTCTTTTCAAAACTCCAAATTTCTTCACACAAACCTTGATTTTCTTTGCACATTCATGATCATGGAAGAGTTCTGAGCAAGATTCAACGTGTGGTTTGAGGAATTCAGTCCAATTTTGAGCATACCAAGTTCATGAACATGGAAACGGATTGCTGAAATTAAGCTAGATCTAGTGGATTTCAAGTGCTTCTTTATATACAAAGCTTCAAGATACAAGTAGAGGAGAAGATCTGGAGAATTTGAGCACCTGAGGACGCGTATAAAGCTGCTGCCATCTCGAATAAGGTGAAATTCGACTCTCTCCTTTTGCCAATTTATTGCCATGAATGTGTAGATCGTGCTTCCCTGAACATGCTGATATGCTTAGAATTGATTTTAGTTAGAAATTGAGTTAGTTATGAGGATTTAAAGTTTGGATGTGAAAAATGTTTCTCTTCGATCCGTGCGTATTAGTGAGACTTAGATTGAATGAACATGATATTCAGATTCTGCATTGAAAGAGCTTTCCAACGGTGTATAGTTTGCAAAATTCTGGAAAAAAAATTGTTTGAGCTCCGCCTGGTTGGCCGGAGAAGAAGGCTGAAACCGCCTTGTGTCGCCGTCTGGTCGTGACTGCTAGGGTTTGCCTCGTCAGAGCTTGCGTGTGCACTCAGGTGTCTGTTTGATTGGTCCTAGCGTGTTTGACCGTGACCGCGTGTTCTTGGACTGCTGAGTTGGCTTCCACCTCATTTAATGAAACACTGCGTTTCATTGCGCCATTCACCTCCAGTGCATCAGTTCGATACTTCGCCAATGCAGTTTTGTGATTCATTTGAATATTCTCTTGAGCGCACTTTACCCTGGCGCACATAGGTTCGATTCCAGGCGCATGCGTTTTTCTGATTTATTTTTGAATATTCTCTTGGACCTGGAGCCCGCGTGTTCAATACTTGGTGGATGCACATGCTGATTTTCATTTAAATTTTGCTTTCCCTATTATTTTCATATTATTCCAAATATTTTGTTCAATTTTAAAAAATCATTAAAAATAGTAGGTTAATCCAATTTGATCCTAATTTTTTTTCACATGCTTGTGTTGATGTCTATTATTTTTTGATATTTATCTCATGATTTTTGTGTTTCTGGATTTTTTAATTGTGATTGTTTGATTGAACATGATGCCATATTGATATGTTGCATTCATTTGATTGTAAAATGCTCATGGTTAATCCAATTGATAGGAAAATTGACATGCATAATCCTTACATGTGATATGATTTTTGAGCTTTTGTTTGGCATTTTTATCATTTGACATCACTGTTTTGGACACATGAACCTATGGTGTGACAATTTGTGTCACATATTTGATGTTGCATTTGTGCATTTTCATTCCTATGCCATTTGAGTTCTTCTGGATCTAATTGTTTGCATGATGTTCATTCTTAATGTGATAAGCTTGCATAGAAAATTTCATGATCATTGGACGCTTTTCTGTTTTGATTTCGATTTTCTCATTTTGATGTCCAATTTTGATCACATTGTTTGCCTTTGCTTTACCTTGATCATTTGATGGATTTGCCTTATGAATTGGTCTTGGTCCTTTTGAGGACTCTTTCTTGTTTGATTGAATGTACTTCATGTGAAATATTGACTTCTGTTTTGGTCATTTGACTTGCCTTTGACCCTAGTCTTTGTACTAGTGGTTTGTACTCACCAATTGTGTTTTGTGTTTCAGGCTTGAGCATTTAACACTAATGGTTGGTGTGGCCTCATTATTTAAGATGCAAGTTGCTTTGATTACTAATCTTTGTTGTGTTGTAGGTCCATTGGTGTGATGAACTCACTCGAGTGCTTGCACTTATGACTTGCATTGTGTAGATATTGGAAAGTTACACTGTTGTTGACTGTTTGGTTTTCTGAATACAATCTTGATTGTTTGACTTTTGTACAGGTACATTAGTTGTTAGCTCTTGCTTGAGCTTTTCTTTGGAGTGTGGTTGGTACACCACTTAGGTAGCCACTCTTTTTCTCCATGTAGTCTGGAAGTCCTGCCACCTTTTTGGCAGGCATTTGGCTGAAGTCCTCCTTAAGAGGCCATGATTGTGATTGTTTATATTTGTGCCAAAGACCTCTAAATGAGGCATGTTACTTGATAAGTCCTCCTAAGTGAAGAGACAATTGACAGATTGAAGGGATTAGCAATCAATCCCCTGTTATTCAGTGTGTCGTTCTTTATGCTCGCACTACGTGCTGATGCTCTAGAACATGTACCCAAGATCTCTGTATAGAGTCAGTCAAGTGGAATAGGGTCCCTCTTTCTGGATCCCCACACATTCTTTGATTTGAGCTCACCCAGACCAGGGTTAAGAGCATGAGGTCTTATCCTCATTACCACCTTTCATCAGCTTCACCCTAACTCTCAATGTTAGGGGTTAAGAGCTTCAGCATACCCCTACAGTTTTGGCTTGTTTGTCGAGGTTGATATGACCCTTCTTGACTAAAGCCCAATCATTTGTCTGAGCCACTTGTTTGCATATAGTGTGTGATGCCTGTTCACTTGTGATTGATGCTTTTTATTTTGAGCTGACTTGCTTCCTGTGTGAGTTAGGTTCTGATTAGAGACCTCAACGTAGGGATCGTTTGCATGACAACTTTTAGGCTCGAGTCGTAATCTCCCTATTAGTTTGTTATCTCCCTAGTCTCTGGTTAGGAGAGAGTTTCTCCCCTGTTAAGGGGAACTACGTCGCCCTGACTCTCATACCAGATGAGATACGTAGGCAGGAGATTGAGCGAGATCTCTCCGGGCCCCCTTTTCTTTTTTGTTGGTCTTTGTTTGGAGTCGGATATAAGTCCATCTATTGGCATTCTGTTTCCTGTTTGCGTTTATTTGTTTGGAGTCGGATATAAGTCCATGTATTGGCATTCTGTTTCCTGTTGTGTGTTTCTTTTGACGTCTCAGCGTCTCTTTTCAGTGTTTGGTTTCGGCGTGCGTTAGCCGAGCTACGAGTGCTCTGATTCTCTCTCTAGTTAGAGAAGATACGTAGGCATAGGATGCGATGTCCTAGCGAGCATGTCTCCCATTTCCCCGAACTACGTTGACTCTGATGTTGTTTCTGACGAACTACGTAGGCCTAGGATGCGACATCCTGCCGAGTCCGCTTCCTGCATCTTCTTTCACCTGTTTTATTATTCCAGTTTTGTGCAGTCTTTGAGCAGTTTATTAGCAACCTTATTCTATTTTTTTAAGCGTGGATCCCGTCGAGTACGACGGACGTGAGGGGGTGCTAATACCTTCCCCTTACGTAACCGACTCCCGTACCTTGCAATCTCTGGTCGTAAGACCATTCCTTTCCCTTTCTTAGGTTAGTCCTGCGCTCCCTTTCCGTCAGAGGATGAATAGCATCGGTGGCAGCTCTGTGTTTTTCCCGCCGGTTGTTTTTCGCGTTGCGACAGCTGGCGACTCTGCTGGGGACTACCTTCCCTAAGCGAGTCAATCCTAGCGCTCTTTAGGATAGTTTTGGTTGCTTTTACTGCTGTATTTATTGCATTTTTTATTATTACACTGTGATTGTATATATTTGCATATATGTTTGCATGCATCATATCATCATTGTGTTGGATTCTGTACAGGTTGGTTCCTCTGATTTGGGGTGGGTGTTCTGAGTGGGGCTAAAACCCAGGCCCGAGTATACACCTAGGATTAGCGTGGTATTATGTTTCCTCACATGTTGTATGACATGATGTTGCGACATGACATACCACAGTCGGACGAGGTTCTTTTGAGAGAGTCCTTCCTTTTGGAGTATTCCACTCAGGTTAGGTTATCTCTTTTGAGCTGTTGACTTCGGTGACCGTTCTTTCCCGGATCTTTGGTTTAGACGATCTTATGAGAGCTGCAACGGCACACCCGAAAGGGCAAACCCGTTGAGTATCTTGCCCGATTGTCGAGACCATTATCCGCCTTAGGATGACCTTATTAGAATTCACCTGTGAGGGGAGGGTTTGATTCCTACAGATACGGGTTCTATCAGTGATTCTGCGATGGCGACTATGGTTCAGTCGGATTTATGGATATTTATTTCTGGGACGCCAGAGGTTTGTCCGTGGTATTTATTAGCGGGTTCCGTTTATTTCGGATCCCCAGGTTGAATTTGAGGGTACTGGTTCAGACGATGACTTGTTCTGTTGGTGGCCGTTGGTTCTGATGCTGAAGTTCTGATCTTATGCCTTGAGATACACAGCCAACCTACCATGGCTTCATCATTTTGCATCATAGCATGTTTATTTTCAAAAAAAAATAAAAAAGGAAAAAAGTTAACCCGCATATGCATATCCTTTTTCAGGTTCACTCATGATAAAACATAGCATACGCATCATACGCATCATGCACATATCATTCTTGCATCATTATAGATATTCTTGAAGAAGATTTCTCATTATGGTTCCTGACTTAGGCAGGATTGCTGAGCATCGTCCGTATCGTTACGCAACAAGGTTGAATCAACAGAGGATCATGGATCAGGTTCAAGCAGAGTTAGCAGAGATGAGGGCCGACATGGCCCAATTCATGAATATGATGCAAGGGGTCGTGCAAGGGCAAGAGGAACTTCGAGCCTTGGCCCAGAGACAAGAAACCGTGATTCCACCTGTCAGTCGGAACTCGCCGGAAGGAGCCCCTATCAATGACACTGCTGCTGCCACCATCCCTGTCAATAACTATGCTGTGGGTGATGAATTGAGGGGTATCATAATCAATGGACAACCCATCGTTGCAGAGGCTGCTAATGCTCGAGCAGCATGTGCTCCAGCTCGCCATCCTTCTCATTTGGTTGACAGACAAGAAGATATGTTCACTGTCCTCAGTGGTGATGATGAATTGGGAAAGGCGGAAGAGAGGGATAGAAAGGTTGACGCCCTAGCTGAAAAGATCCGTGCCATGGAATGCTAGAATTCTTTGGGCCTTGATGTTACCAATATGGGTCTAGTTGATGGATTGAGGATCCCTTACAAATTCAAAGCGCCATCTTTTGACAAATACAATGGCACTTCTTGTCCCCGAACTCATGTGCAGGCTTACTACAGGAAGATATCTGCATATACCGATGATGAAAAAATGTGGATGTACTTTTTCCAAGACAGCTTGTCTGGAGCGTTCTTGGACTGGTACATGGACCTGAGAAGAGAATCTGTCAGAAGCTGGAGAGATTTGGGCGAAGCTTTTCTGAGGCAGTACAAGCACAACATAGACATGGCTCCGAGCAGAACCCAATTGCAGAGTTTGTTTTAGAAGACTGGTGAGAGCTTCAAGGAATATGCCCAGAGGTGGCGTGAACTGGTTGCGAGAGTGCAACCTCCGATGTTGGAGAGAGAACTGACTGACATATTCATTGGGACCCTGCAAGGTGTGTTCATGGACCGTATGGGAAGTTGTCTGTTTGGTAGCTTTTCGGATGTTGTAATCTACGGAGAAAGAACTGAAAGTCTTATCAAAGCAAGAAAAATCCAATACCCTGGTTCTTCCAGTTCTAAGAAACCATTTTCGGGGGCACCCAGAAGGAGAGAGGGTGAGACAAATGCTGTACACCATCGGAGAAATATGAACAGAGGACAACAATACCGTCAAGTTGCTGCCGTGACTATTCCAGCAACCCAACCCCAACAACAACAAAGAGGACAACCACAACAACAACAGCAACAACAACGTCAATTCTAACCAAGACAGAGAATGCCAGAGCGTCGTTTTGATCCGCTGCCAATGACTTATGCTGAACTTCTCCCTGAACTTCTCAGGTTAAAGTTTGTTGAACTTCGCACTATGGCTCCATTAACGAGGATTCCCGCTGGGTATGATGCTAATGTCCGTTGTGATTGATGCTAAAGCGATTAACTTTGCTCCTGTTCTGAATGTAGTGAATAATCCTATGCCTCAGCATGGTGGGCCCAGGGTAAACAGTGTGGAAGATGAGGAAGCTTTGGACTTGGTAGTCGATGTCGATGATGTTCAGACTTCATTGTTGGTGGTGAAGGAACGTCTGCTTAAAGGGGGAGTGTTCCTGGGTTGTGATGAGACTTGTTCAGATTGTGATAATCATGAGAACGGCTATGTGAAGTTGAAAAGAGGTATCCAGGGATTGATGGATGAAGGTTGCTTACAGTTTGGTCGGGTAGTGAAAGACCGTGGAGAGGTATCAACTGTTACCATTTACTTTACACCGTCAGAAGGTCTTGGACGTGCTCCGAGAACTGTTAACGCGCCCGTGACTATTGGTACTCCTGTGACCATATCTGCTCCGGTGATTGTTGGTACTCCTACCACCATTACCGCTTCTAGTGGAAGACCGTTTGAGAATGGTAGAGCAATTCCGTGGCAATATGACAATGCTTTTCGTAGTAATAGAAGATCAGAGAATCAGACCAGGCCGGTAAATCATACTCTAGTGACAATTGATTTGTCAGATAAGACTCCCGTAATAGTTGGTTCGGCTGTGGGTAATGTGGGGGGACCCGGAGGGTTTACGAGAAGTGGTCGTTTGTTTGCACCACGGGTTCCGAAAGATAACAATGTTGAGGCTCTTGCCAAAACAAAAGGGAAGCAAGTTGTGGTTGAAGAAGAACCAGTGCGAAAGGAAGTGCCCGAGGGTTCTTTTGAGAAAGACGTGGAGGAATTCATGAGAATTATCAAGAAAAGCGATTATAAGATCGTGGATCAGTTGAACCAGACCCCGTCAAAAATCTCTATTCTCTCCCTGTTACGAGGCACATCGTAACGCCTTGTTGAAAATGTTGAATATGGCGTATGTACCTCAAGAGATTTCTGTTAACCAGCTCGAAGGTGTTATTGCAAATGTAAACACGAGACATGGTTTGGGATTCACAGATTCAGACTTGACACCTGAGGGTCGCAATCACAATAGAGCTCTGCATATCACGATGTCGTGCAAAGGCACGGTTTTGTCGCATGTGTTGGTTGATACCGGTTCCTCTTTGAATGTGTTGCCCAAGAAGGTTCTGAGTAAGCTTGATGTTGAAGGGGTTGTTCTCACACCAAGTGATCTGATTGTCCGTGCTTTTGATGGATCCAAGCGATCAGTTTTTGGCGAAGTCACGTTGCCCGTGAAGATCGTCTCGAAAGTGTTTAATATTATCTTCTATGTGATGGATATTCAACCAGCATATAGTTGTCTGTTGGGGCGTCCCTGGATACATGGGGCCGGAGCAGTTTCTTCAACTCTCCATCAAAAGCTGAAATATGTGTGGAATGGTCAGGTTGTGACCGTGTGTAGCGAAGAGGACATCCTTGTGAGTCATTTATCCTCCTTCAAATATGTGGAGATGGATGGCGAAATTCATGAAACTCTGTTCCAAGCTTTTGAGACTGTCGATATCGAGAAGGTGGCTTTTGTTGAGCAGAAGAAGCCAGGTACCTCGATTGCGTCATATAAGCAAGCTCTGAAGGTCATTCATTCAGGTAATGCGGAAGGTTGGGGCAAGATGATTGATATGCCCGTAAAGGAAGACAAGTTTGGCATTGGTTATCAGCCTTCTCAGTCATCAGAGCAGGGCGTTCAGAATCAGAAAGGGCCGTGTACCTTCACCAGTGTTGAATTGATGAATCATGGTGATGTCTTTGCAACAGGCAATGAAGACGGCGACAGTGATTGTGATATGGACAATTGGGTGCGCCCGTGTGCTCTAGGGGAGAGGATCAACAACTGGACCGCTGAAGAAATAGTCCAAGTTACTCTTCAGACAGAGTAATTTTCTTTTGGTTTTCATTTTGCACAAAAACCCTACGCTCTGCCCGGGGCGTAGTGGTTCATTGTAGGGCCACATCATGTTTGAATTTTCAATGATTATCATCAATAAAGGACGTTTTGCAATCAAATTTGTGCTCACTGTCTTTCTGTTTTTACTTTCATTTTTCAAAACAATAAAAATGGAAATGTTTTTGTTTTTGTGACATTCTTGGACTCTTTTCTAAAAAAGCATTAAACATCGTTCGTGCAGAATTGATCTTGCGGATTCCATTAAAAACAATTCTGTTATGGCTCAGTATGACTTCGATAATCCCATTTACCAAGCCGAAGAGGAGAGTGAAGAAGATTGTGAACTCCCCAAAGAATTGGCCAGACTATTGAAACAGGAGGAAAGGGTCATTCAACCTCATCAAGAAGAGTTGGAAGTCATTAACCTTGGTATTGAGGACGCCAAGAAAGAGGTCAAGATAGGGGCTGCCTTAGAGGAAAAGGTCAAGAGAGGGCTGATTGAAATATTGTGAGAATATGTAGAGATATTCGCATGGTCGTATCAAGATATGCCTGGTTTGGATACATATATTGTGGTGCACAAGCTACCTCTCAGAGAAGATTGTCCCTCGGTAAAGCAGAAGCTTCGCAGAACTAGTCCTGATATGGCTGTCAAGATCAAAGAGGAAGTTCAGAAACAGTTGGATGCGGGTTTTCTAGCAGTTACCAATTATCCCCCTTGGGTGGCCAACATCGTACCCGTGCCGAAGAAGGATGGCAAAGTCAGGATGTGTGTCGATTACCGATATTTAAACAGAGCCAGTCCGAAAGATGACTTCCCATTACCTCACATTGATGTATTGGTCGATAACACTGCTCAGTCCTCGGGTTTCTCTTTCATGGATGGATTTTCTGGCTATAATCAGATCAAGATGGCGCCAGAAGACATGGAGAAGACGACATTTATTACACCTTGGGGAACGTTCTGTTATAAGATGATGCCATTTTGGTTGAAGAACGCCGGTGCTACCTATCAGAGGGCTATGACGACTCTCTTTCATGACATGATGCATAAAGAAATTGAAATGTGCGTGGATGATATGATTACGAAGTCTCAGACAGAAGAGGAGCACTTGGTAAACTTGCAGAAGTTGTTTGAAAGACTGAGAAAGTTCAAACTGAGGCTGAATCCAAACAAGTGTATGTTTGGAGTGAGATCTGGAAAGCTGTTAGGTTTCATCGATAGTGAGAAAGGGATTGAGGTTGATCCGGCGAAAGTAAAAGTTATTCAAGAATGCCTGAACCAAGAAAGGAAAAGCAGGTTCGTGGGTTTTTAGGGAGGTTGAACTACATTGCACGATTCATATCTCACCTGACAGCTACGTGCGAACCGACATTCAAATTGCTAAGAAAAGATCAAGCAATCAGGTGGAACAATGATTATCAAAAAGCTTTTGATAAGATAAAAGAATATCTGCAGAAACCTCCAATTCTTATACCTCCAGTTCCTGGGAGGCCTCTGATAATGTACCTTTCAGTAACAGAGAATTCGATGGGGTGTGTATTGGGACAGCATGACGAGTCTGGTTGAAAAGAGCATGCAATATACTACCTTAGCAAAAAATTTACCGACTGTGAAACAAGATATTCACTGCTCGAGAAAACTTGTTGCGCTTTGGCATGGGATGCTCGCCGACTAAGACCGTATATGTTGAACCATACTACCTTGTTGATTTCTAAGATGGACCCAGTAAAGTACATCTTTGAAAAGTCGGCTCTTACCGGACGAGTGGCTCGTTGGCAGATGATTTTAACAGAGTATGATATCCAGTACACATTGCAAAAGGCCATCAAAGGTAGTATTCTGTCTGATTACCTTGCCGAGCAACCAATTGATGACTATCAGCCGATGATGTTTGAATTCCCCGATGAAGATATCATGTACTTAAAGATGAAAGATTGTGAAGAGCCTCTTGTCGAGGAAGGACCGGATCCCGATGACAAGTGGACACTGATGTTTGATGGGGCGGTAAATGTGAATGGAAATGGTGTTGGGGCAGTACTCATTAATCCTAAAGGTGCACACATACCTTTTTCTTCCAGATTGACTTTTGAAGTAACCAACAATGAAGCTGAGTATGAGGCCTGTATCATGGGTATTGAGGAAGCCATCAATCTAAGGATCAAAACTCTGGACATTTATGGAGATTCCGCTCTAGTGATTAACCTAGTCAATGGAGACTGTAATACTCATCAGCCGCATTTGATTCCTTATAGAGATTACACCAGAAGGATCCTGACTTTCTTCAAGACCGTGAAGTTGTATCATGTACCCCGAGATGAAAATCAAATGGCCGACGCCTTAGCCACATTGTCTTCCATGATTAAAGTCCATTGGCAGAATCATGTGCCACACGTTGCTGTGAATCGACTCGAGAGGCCTGCGTATGTGTTTGCAGCCGAGTCTGTTATTGATGAGAAGCCGTGGTTTTATGATATTAAGAATTTCCTCAAAAGCCAAGAGTATCCTGAAGGAGCGTCAAAGAATGACAAGAAGATATTGAGAAGGCTAGCTGGAAGCTTTTATTTGAACCAGGATGATGTGTTGTACAAGAGGAACTTTGACATGGTTCTGCTCAGATGCGTGGATAGACACGAAGCATACATGTTAATGCAGGAAGTACACGAGGGATCTTTCGGTACCCATGCTGGTGGTCATGCAATGGCCAAGAAGCTGTTAAGAGCCGGTTATTATTGGATAACAAGGGAATCTGATTGTTTCAAATACGCTTGGAAGTGCCATAAATGTCAGATCTATGCAGATAAAGTGCATGTACCACCAAACCCTCTGAATGTTATGAATTCTCCTTGGCCATTCGCGATGTGGGGCGTCGATATGATTGGAAAGATTGAACCTACTGCTTCTAATGGACATCGCTTCATCCTGGTTGCGATTGATTACTTTACAAAGTGGGTGGAAGCAGCTTCCTATGCCAATGTTACCAGACAAGTGGTTGCTCGATTCATTAAGAAGGAAATTATATGTCGTTATGGGGTTCCTGAGAGAATCATCACTGATAATGGTTCGAATCTCAATAACAAGATGATGAAAGAGCTTTGCAAAGACTTTAAGATCGAACACCACAATTCTTCTCCTTACAGACCAAAGATGAATGGTGCTGTAGAGGCGGCAAACAAGAACATTAAGAAGATTGTGCAGAAGATGGTTGTGACGTACAAGGATTGGCATGAAATGTTGCCTTTCGCTTTGCATGGGTACCGTACCTCAGTACGTACGTCGACCGGGGCAACCCCTTACTCCCTTGTGTATGGTATGGAAGCAGTCCTACCTGTTGAAGTGGAGATTCATTCTCTAAGAGTCCTGTTGGATGTCAAATTAGACGAAGTTGAATGGGTTCGGACAAGGTTCAATGAGTTGAGTCTTATTGAGGAAAAGCGATTGGCAGCCGTGTGCCACGGGCAACTATATCAGAGAAGGATGAAGAAGGCCTTTGATCAGAAAGTGCATCCTCAAAGCTATCAGACAGGTGACTTGGTTTTGAAGAGGATCCTTCCTCCCGATACAGATAACAGGGGCAAGTGGACTCCGAATTATGAAGGTCCATATGTTGTTAAAAAGGTCTTTTCTGGTGGAGCCTTGATGCTTACAACTATGGATGGTGAAGATTTTCCGTCCCCTGTGAATTCAGATGTAGTCAAAAAATACTTCGCATAAATTGACCCGCTGGACAAAAAAAAGAGAGTCCAGGCAAAAAAGGGCATCCCGGCGAACCAAGAGAAAAAGAAAAAGGTTCGGGCAAAAGTTAGGGATAAAGAATAAAAATAATGTGTACACCCGGTAAGTCGAAAACCTGCAAAGGCGGCTTAGGCAAAAATGGGTATCCCGGTGGATTGAAAACCTGAAAAGGCGGTCCAGGTAAAAGAGGGATTAAAGCAAAGACTACAGTCTGAATTATCTGTACTTCATCGTGTTTCGGTGTCTACCATCTTGAAGGATATGATCGGTCCAATCATTCTTCTCAAAAAGCAAGGAATTTGGGGGAAATTGAGGATCTATGAGTCATAACAGAATTGGAAAATAGTGGAATGTCGTGTTCACATTGCCAATAGGATAGTTTATTTTCTCTTTTGGCGCAATTACCTCTTCCTAGGAATTGCTTCCTGATGTATTTGCCTTTATAGGCCATTTTCTATCAATGAAAGTCGTTATTCAGTCAAATTGCTCTCTTGTTTTTTATTTTACTGTTTTGTTTGCAAAAATGTCCGAATTTTTGATAAACATTGCATCTAAAAACATGAAGGCTAGACAATGACGTGCGGAAAGATAAAACATTTGAAAATCATTTTGAATATTGAGTACACTTGATTATATCTTGTCCATGCGATCCCATGGGGCATGTATGTCTTGCTGTTTTACAGGTTACTATCCTTGATTGCTGGCTGAAGCAGATAAGCTAAAGTTTGTTCGAAGGAAGGCCCTGTTGTTTCAACACTGTCCAGTAGTGTGTGAAGTTGGGTCGTCTAAGTCAAGTTCAGAACTTGTCTCCCCAGCGGGTTCGAGATCGGTGTTTCCTCAGCAGCCAGGCCTGAAGTTTGCTATTTCCCCTAGTAGGGTTGAGAGTGTTATTTCGTCAGCAAGTCTGAAGGTTGCTATTTCCCCAACGGAGGTGTGTGTTGGTTGTTTTCCCCAGTGAAATCCCCAGCAATTTCTAGATCGGTGTTTCCCTCAGCAGCCAGGCCTGAAGTTCGCTGTTTCCCCCAGCAGGGTTGAGAGTGTTATTTCCCCAGCAAGTCTGAAGGTTGCTGTTTCCCCAACGGAGGGGTGCGTTGGTAGTTTTTCCCCAGTGAAATCCCCAAGCAGATTGGGTTCAGTGGAGGTCGTCCCCAGTGAGGGTTATCCTTTCCCCAGCAGCAGTGCTATTCCCCAACATGGTCGAGAGGTTGGTGTTTTCCCAACAGGTGACTCCCCAGTTGAGTTGGTTTCTCTGCCGTTCCGAGAATGTCAGATCAGTAAACATCCGCAGCAGAATTGTTGTGTGTCCCCATAGAGTTGGAAGATCGAATCAGAATTGTGGCTCATCAAAATGATCGTGTGCTTTCCCAGCAGGAGTTTTCCTCCCTTTGCATCTTGCATATAGTAATCATCATTTGCATTCGCATTTTCAAATCGCGTAGCATTTCCATTCAGTGTGGAGCATTACGCCACAGAAAACTCAAACATATGCATACATGTGTTAAACCAGATTGGATCATATCCCCGGTAGAGGCGGATCATTTTTCAACATCTGTATGGCACGCTTGCAGCAGTTGCTCTTGGCAGCATTCAGAATCAATAATCCCCAAAGAGATTTATTTCGTCACCCGTCCATGAAAGGAGAGTTGGATTCTCTCCCCAGTTTAGTCCCCGGCAAGCGTCTGCCTTACTTTGACATATGTAGATGTCATCTTTGCGATACCGGTAAGTGTCGTGTTGATCCATGTAATGTCTGTTTTCTTTGATGTCGGTAAACGTCATCTTTCGATGTCGGTAAACGTCGAGTCCCAATCATTAGCCATCAGTAAATGAAATGTCTGTCATGGTGTCTACAAAAAAAATCGTTCTTTTAACACCCGTGTGTGTCCTATTTTTTCTTTGGTCGGTAAACATCATCGTTCGATGTCGGTAAACATCATCGTTCGATTTAGGTAAACATCGAGTTCCTTCCCAGTCATCGGTAAATGTTTGGTCGTGTGTCCTTCCTTCGATGTCGGTAAACATCCTTGTTCGATGTCAGTAAACATCGAGTCCCTTCCCAGTCATCGGTAAATGTCTGGTCGTGTATCCTTTCTTCCCAGTCATCGGTAAATGTTTGGTCGTGTATCCTTTCTTCCCAGTCATCGATAAATGTCTGGTCGTGTATCCTTTCTTCCCAGTCATCGGTAAATGTCTGGTCGTGTATCCTTTCTTTGGTAAATATCAATTCCTCAGTAGAGTCATCAGTAAACATCTGGTCTTGTTCCAGTTGTAAACATCTTGTTCCTCCCCAATGGAAGCCGACATCGGTAAATGGCCTCGCTTTCTTTGATATCGGTAAATATCAATCTTGTTTTGAAGCCGCCATCGGTAAATGGCCTCGCTTTCCTTGATATCGGTAAATATCAATACTTGTTTTGAAGCCGCCATCGGTAAATGGCCTCGCTTTCCTTTATATCGGTAAATATCAATACTTTTGGTATTCAATCCCTGTTTACCTTAAAAGTATGATAGTCGTTGCTTTCATCCGTTCAGGTTCTCAGTTGATTGAATAGGGTCAGCTGTAGCACCTCAAAATTTGCCCTCCTCCATTCATGCATTCATTTCATTTCTTTTTTTAGGTCATTTATCATTCCATATTGCATTGCACCATGGCAGTCAGAATTGGCATCAAGAGAATCCTTTGTGCAAAAGAGCAATTTTTTCCTTGAGATGAAGGCCACATGATTATTCTAAAGAGCTTATATGAGCTAAGGTTCATTTTGAAGCAACTTTACCAAGTGGTAGAGGCCCAGTTTCATCAGTACATTTCCAGGTCATCTGAGGACCATAAAAGTCAACTGTGCAGTCAACTGAGGGCTTTGAGATGGGGAAGTGAGTAGAAGCATCTAATTCATGTTCAAAAGAGGCCTATTCATCATGACAAACATCTATCTTGAAGATTTTGAAGTCAAATTCAAAGTTTCCAAAAATGGAAAGTGACCTATAATTTCAAGTTTCCAAAAATGGCAAGTTTTTGGTCCACATTCAACTTGATTTTCCAACATCAAAGAAGTTTCAAATGGATTTTTGGTGAACATGAAAGTTGAAGATCTTTCTCTCCCCTTTTCAAAAAGTCCTATATCATGTCCATCTGATGATTGGTTGAGAAGTTATGGCCAAATGATCACAAAGTGTACATGAAAGTTCAACATGGCATAACTTTTGATTCAAAACTCCAAATTGGTCCACTCTTTTTGCAAAATGCTCCTTGTGACCAACACTTTCCAAATCAACCATTGCCTTGCATGAAAGAAGATCACATGACCATTTGTCCATTCATGTGAGTTTTGGAGGGAAATTCAAGAATTCAAATTTGGTGGATCACATGAGCATAATTCCAATCCAATGTTGTTTATTGGATGATTTGGAGTGGAATTGAACCTTGCATGGCACTGTTCACGTGCACATTTGCCATGCTACCTCACACTTGCCAATTTGCCAAACACCTCACATTTCTCTAATTTTCAATTAGCCAAAGCCTAATCTCAATTACAGCATCATTAATACTTCATATAAAAGCCTAATCATAACTGTTTTGGCTCAGAAGAACAATTTCAGATCTAGAATTCACATTTCCCTCCATTTTTTCTCTCTCTTCAAAACTCCAAATTTATTCATACAAACCTTGATTTTCTTTGCACATTCATGATCATGGAAGAGTTCTGAGCAAGATTCAACGTGTGGTTTGAGGAATTCAGTCCAATTTTGAGCATACCAAGTGCATGAACATGGAAACGGATTGCTGAAATTAAGCTAGATCTAGTGGATTTCAAGTGCTTCTTTATACACAAAGCTTCAAGATACAAGTAGAGGAGAAGATCTGGAGAATTTGAGCACCTGAGGACGCGTATAAAGCTGCTGCCATATCGAATAAGGTGAAATTCGACTCTCTCTTTTTGCCAATTTATTGCCATGAATGTGTAGATCGTGCTTCCCTGAACATGCTAATATGCTTAGAATTGATTTTAGTTAGAAATTGAGTTAGTTATGAGGATTTAAAGTTTGGATGTGAAAAATGTTTCTCTTCGATCCGTGCGTATTAGTGAGAGTTAGATTGAATGAACATGATATTCGGATTCTGCATTGAAAGAGCTTTCCAACAGTGTATAGTTTGCAAAATTCTGGAAAAAAATTTGTTTGAGCTCCGCCTGGTGGGCCGGAGAAGAAGGCTGAAACCGCCTTGTGCCGCCGTCTGGTCGTGACTGCTAGGGTTTGCCTCGTCAGCGCTTGCGTGTGCGCTCAGGTGTCTGTTTGATTGGTCCTAGCGCGTTTGACTGTGACCGCGTGTTCTTGGACTGCTGAGTTGGCTTCCACCTCATTTAATGAAACACTACGTTTCATTGCGCCATTCACCTCCAGTTCATCAGTTTGATACTTCGCCAATGCAGTTTTGTGATTCATTTGAATATTCTCTTGAGCGCACTTTACCCTGGCGCACATAGGTTCGATTCCAGGCGCATGCGTTTTGCTGATTTATTTTTGAATATTCTCTTGGACCTGGAGCGCGCGTGTTCAATACTTGGTGGATGCACATGCTGATTTTCATTTAAATTTTGTTTTCCCTATTATTTTCATATTATTCCAAATATTTTGTTCAATTTCAAAAAATCATTAAAAATAGTAGGTTAATCCAATTTGATCCTAATTGTTTTTCACATGCTTTTGTTGATGTCTATTATTTTTTGATATTTATCTCATGATTTTTGTGTTTCTGGATTTTTTAATTGTGATTGTTTGATTGAACATGATGCCATATTGATATGTTGCATTCATTTGATTGTAAAATGCTCATGGTTAATCCAATTGATGTGAAATTTGATATGCTTGATCCTTACATGTGGTATGATTTTTGAGATTTTGTTTGGCATTTTTATCATTTGACATCACTGTTTTGGACACATGAACCTATGGTGTGACAATTTGTGTCACATATTTGATGTTGCATTTGTGCATTTTCATTCCTATGCCATTTGAGTTCTTCTGGATCTAATTTTTTGCATGATGTTCATTCTTAATGTGATAAGCTTGCATAAAAAATTTCATGATCATTGGATGCTTTTCTGTTTTGATTTGGATTTTCTCATTTCGATGTCCAATTTTGATCACATTGTTTGCCTTTGTTTTACCTTGATCATTTGATGGCTTTGCCTTATGAATTTGTCTTGGTCCTTTTGAGGACTCTTTCTTGTTTGATTGAATGTGCTTCATGTGAAATATTGACTTCTGTTTTGGTCATTTGACTTTCCTTTGACCCTAGTCTTTGTACTAGTGGTTTGTACTCACCAATTGTGTTTTGTGTTTCAGGCTTGAGCATTTAACACTAATGGTTGGTGTGGCCTCAATATTTGAGATGCGAGTTTCTTTGATTACTAACCTTTGTGGTGTGATGAACTCACTCGAGTGCTTGCACTTATGACTTGCATTGTGTAGATATTGGAAAGTTACACTGTTTGGTTTTCTGAATACAATCTTGACTGTTTGACTTTTGTACAGGTACATTAGTTGCTAGCTCTTGCTTGAGCTTTGCTTTGGAGTGTGGTTGGTACACCACTTAGGTAGCCACTCTTTTTCTCCATGTAGTCTGGAAGTCCTGCCACCTTTTTGGCAGGAATTTGGCTGAAGTCCTCCTTAAGAGGCCATGATTGTGATTGTTTATATTTGTGCCAAAGACCTCTAAATGAGGCATGTCACTTGATAAGTCCTCCTAAGTGAAGAGGCAATTGACAGATAGAAGGGATTAGCAATCAATCCCCTGTTATTCAGTGTGTCGTTCTTTATGCTCGCACTACGTGCTGATGCTTTAGAACATGTACCCAAGATCTCTGTATAGAGTCAGTCAAGTGGAATAGGGTCCCTCTTTCTGGATCCCCACACATTCTTTGATTTGAGCTCACCCAGGCCAGGGTTAAGAGTATGAGGTATTATCCTCATTACCACCTTTCATCAGCTTCACCCTAACTCTCAATGTTAGGGGTTAAGAGCTTCATCATACCCCTACAGTTTTGGCTTGTTTGTCGAGGTTGATATGACCCCTCTTGACTAAAGCCCAACCATTTGTCTAAGCCACTTGTTTGCATATAGTGTGTGATGCCTGTTCACTTGTGATTGATGTTTTTTCTTTTGAGCTGACTTGCTTCCTGTGTGAGTTAGGTTCTGATTAGAGACCTCAACGTAGGGATCGTTTGCATGACAACTTTTAGGCTCGAGTCGTAGTCTCCCTATTAGTTTGTTTTCTCCCTAGTCTCTGGTTAGGAGAGAGTTTCTCCCCTGTTAAGGGGAACTACGTCGCCCTGATTCTCATACCAGATGAGATACGTAGGCAGGAGATTGAGCGAGATCTCCCCGGGCCCCCTTTTCTTTTTTGTTGGTCTTTGTTTGGAGTCGGATATAAGTCCATCTATTGGCATTCTGTTTCCTGTTTGCGTTCGTTTGTTTAGAGTCGGATATAAGTCCATGTATTGGCATTCTGTTTCCTGTTGTGTGTTTCTTTTGACGTCTCAGCGTCTCTTTTCAGTGTTTTGTTTCGACGTGCATTAGCCGAGCTACGAGTGCTCTGATTCTCTCTCTAGTTAGAGAAGATACGTAGGCATAGGATGCGATGTCCTAGTGAGCATGTCTCCCATTTCCCCGAACTACGTTGACTCTGATGTTTGTTTCTGACGAACTACGTAGGCCTAGGATGCGACATCCTGCCGAGTCCGCTTCCTCCATCTTCTTTCACCTGTTTTATTATTCTAGTTTTGTGCAGTCTTTGAGCAGTTTATTAGCAACCTTATTCTATTTCTTTAAGCGTGGATCCCGTCGAGTATGACGGACGTGAGGGGGTGCTAATACCTTCCCCTTGCGTAACCGACTCCCGTACCTTGCAATCTCTGGTCGTAAGACCATTCCTTTCCCTTTCTTAGGTTAGTCATGCGCTCCCTTTCCGTCAGAGGATGAATAGCGTCGGTGGCGGCTCTGTGTTTTTCCCGCCGGTTGTTTTTCGCGTTGCGACAAGATTCCATTTTCTTCACAAAATTCTTCGAATGAGGCATTTTGGAATTCTCCACCATGATCGCTTCTAATGGAGATAATTGAAAGAGACTTCTTATTTTGAATTTGCTTGGCATACTTCTTGAATGCTTTGAAGGCATCACTTTTCTGCACTAAAAACAATGTCCAAGTATATCTAGAGAAATCATCAACAATAACTAATGCATAAACGTTACCTCCGAAGCTTTTTGTTCTCGATGGACCAAAGAGATCCATGTGCAACAATTGTAGTGGCCTAGTTGTGGACACCACATTCTTGGAAATGAAAGTTGACTTAGTTTTCTTTCCTTTCAGACAAGCACCACACAACCCATCTTTGATGAATTTGATCTTCGGCAATCCAATGACTAAGTCATGCTTGATCAATTTATTCAAGTGCTCCATATGAATATGAGCAAACCTCTTGTGCCATAACCATGATTCATTGTTGTTTGCCAAGAGACACCTAACATTCAAAGACAAGTTATCTAAAGAGATTTGAAATATATTATTAACTCTTTTACCTTTTAGCATAACTTCATGAGTAACTTCATTTTCAATCAAACATTCATCTTTAGTGAATTTGACTTTGAAACCTCGGTCACACAATTGGCTAATGCTAAGGAGACTATGCTTTAGACCTTCTACAAATAAGACATCTTCTATAGTTGTTGAAGACGGTGAACCAATGATGCCTACGCCAAGGATTCTTCCTTTATTGTTGTCACCATAAGTAACATATCCTTTGGCCTTAAGCGTTAGATGTGAAAATTTGTTTAAGTCACCCGTCATGTGCCTTGAACACCCACTATCAAGATACCATTGATTTGAGGAGGTCTTCAAGCATACCTACAAAACAGAGTTAAGTTTTATTAGGTACCCAAATTACTTTGGGTCCTTCAAAGTTAGTTCCTTTCTTAACCCATACATAATGGCCTTGAGCAACACTAAAGTTTCTAATATAACATGCATTAGGAGTATGACCTTTAATACCACAATAGAAACATGTAGGCTCAAAGTTTCTTTTATATCTAGGGGAATAAGATTTCTTTTTATAATAAGATTTGTTCCTTTTCCTATTATTATATTGATGAACCACTTTAGGCTTGTTACTTTTATCTAAAGGAATTTGTTCTTTAGCTTTTACAAAAATGGTCTTGTTAGAAGTTTGTTTAGAAAAATTTGAATAACCTAAACCACTTTTATCAATTGAGTATCTTTGACTACTAAGAACATGTTCCAATCCGATTTGACCTCTTTTATATCTTTCAATAACTCTCTTCAATTGAACTATTTGAAAAGCATGTGACTCACATTTAGTGCATGCAAAATTCTTGATTAATTCTTCCTTTTCATCTTTGAGATTATTTTTCATTTTCTCAATATTTTATTCCAAAGTTGATATTTGATTCTTTTGAGATGAAATGGTTTTGTATAGAATTTTGCATTCACTTAAAAGTTCATCAATTGCTCCTTGAGCATCATTATCAAAAATTGAAAAGTTACTACTAACCTCATCGTCTTCATCGTCGGAATGATGTGATGCCATCAATGCTAGATTTGCACTTTGATTACTATCGGAATCCGATGAAGAACTTTTTGCACCAAAATATTTTCCTAGTCTTTTTACAAGAAGCATAAAGTTTTCGTCCTCTTCGGGATTGTCTTGTTTCTTCACAACTTTGGAATCAACTTTTAAGGCAATGCTCTTTGATTTCTTCTCTTGGACCTCATGTTTCTCCAATAGTCCAAGTTCCATCTCATATTCTTGAAGCTTTCCAAAAAAAGTAGCGGATGTCATTGTTGATAAACTTTTCTTTTCGGAAATCGCCGTCACTTTGGGTTGCCATTCTCTTGTTAAAGACCTAAGCACTTTAAGATTAAGTTCATCATTAGTTAGTGTCTTACCAAGTGCTTTCAAGTGATTTGTCAAATGCACGAATCTTTTTTGCAAGTCGAGGATTGATTCTCCCGGTTGCATTCGGAATAACTCGTACTCTTGACTTAACGTGTTCAATCTAGATCTCTTGACTTCGGCCGTTCCTTCGTAAGTTTCTAAAAGAGTATCCCATATTTCCTTTGTCGTTGTACATGTTGAGACGCGGAAGAATTCATCCATTCCAAGTGCACTTTGTAAAATATTAATCTCCTTTTTATCATAGAGAACCCTTTTCTTATCATCATCATCCCATGATCCTTGTGGCTTTGTTGAACTAGCACCGTTGACAACCGTTGTAGGAATAAAAGGACCATTTTGAACCGCCTCTCATATGTCACTTCCTTGTGCTTCTAAATGTGCCTTCATACGGATTTTCCAAAAGTCAAAATATTGACCGGAAAACAAAGGAGGCTTGTTACTACTACCACCATCTTTAAATACACGATCATTGTTTGCGGAAGCCATCTGAATCTTTAGGAACAAGTTACCTATAACTTGCTCTGATACCAAATGTAAGTTGTAAATGCGCCTAAGAGGGGGGGGGGGGGGGGGTGAATTAGGTGGTAAAAAATTTCTTCGATCTTGTTTCCGGTTTTTGGTTATTTTTCGTTTAAGTGCTGAAAAATAAATTGCGAAAAGTAAAAGGACACCGGAAATCATAGTGGTTCCCTTCACACTCCGAAGGTACTCCACTCCCCTTTCGACTCGAAAGAGATTTCACTATAGTTAGAATTATTGTATAGCCTACTCACACCAATGGTAATGCTTACTATCTAACCTATAGGTAATCAATGAAGAACAATCTTCTTCAACACTTCACTTGTTTCCAACAATCCTGGACAACAAGGTATGATACAAAAATCTGAACTTAATTAAAAAGTTGATGATGAGTCTTGAATATATTAATCACTTAGATTAATCTTCCCCTTTGGATATCAATCACTCAATGTAGTATACAAGTGTTCAAACCAAATGATATGTATTCTTATCAAGGTATATGAAGGTTTAATGCAAAGAATACTTTTTTCTTAAAGTTTTTGGACACTTGATAAAAATCTGAGTTTTTATAAGAATGATTAATTGAAAGTGTTTGCAAGAAAGGAGGTGGTCATAAAAAATGAATAATGATGTTTATATATTGCTACAAACACCTTTTTGAAAGAGTATGATGAATGAAAAGATGCCATGATTCAAAGGAATGCAAAGAAAACATTTGAATGAAGAAATGCACCAATCTGCCAAAATTCGTCAGTGGTAACCGGTTACTGCTCGGTGGGTAACCAGTTACTGAAGCCCAGTTTTGAAAAATAGAATTTGGCAGAATGTGAAAAATGAAATGCAATACATCCTAATTTTCTATATGAACCAAGATATCATGGAATAAATATTTGAACACTTGTATATTATATTAGTGAAAATTTTAGATATACCAATGATGATACTTGATCCTTTGAAATGATATACTTCACTTGAATCTTTACTCCACTTCAATTCACTTCAAGTCTTTGACAACTTTTTGATCTTTACACATAAGAATTGTTTAGAGATGTTGTAATCATCAAAATCATCAAGAAGCCATGACTTCACAATAACATGATATATATTGCAGCTATGAACAAGACATGACATTGCTTTATGATTTTGTAATATTGTATGGCTGCCTGTTTGGGTTATGGTGTTTACTGTGGAAATTGGTAAACAACCGATGGTCCTCCCTGGTCTTAAAACGAAGGGTTACTTGTAGGATCGACCAGGCACATAAGGTCTGAACGTCGTTATCGTTGATCCTGAACCCCCGGGTGAAGGCTGAGGAATTGATGTTCCAATCGCACCCGTAGTCGACATGGTTAAGGCTGCATTTGTCATCGGCGGCAAAGTGACAACCTGTGAAACTACTGTTTCCGTATTAGATAAAGTTCCTCGTGGAACTTCATCAGTGTTAGTTTCTGACACTTTCACACTACTTCGTGGCTTACTATATAGCTTGCCACTTCTAAGTTTCATGCAATTTCGCAACTGCTCTAGCACGGTCCCACTGGGCGTGCCATTTTGTTTACTGTGGAAATTGGTAAACAACCGCTGGTCCTCCCTGGTCTTAAAACGAAGGGTTACTTGCAGGATCGACCAATTGATCCTAGGACATGTGCTAGTGCAAGTGGGACTTGTTCGGACTTTCGACGAAATGACTATGTGGGAAACGACTCCCAACAAAGTGTCGAACAAGTGTAGGGGTTTTCCACATGAACGGTTTTAGACAATGTTATCGCATGCGGGTGACTCGTGACCGACAGCGCTATAACATTCAAAAGATGTATACTACGAACACACTTTTGGTAAACTCTATGATCGTGATAGAGTCAGTGTCAACAGCGTAAACGACAACGTAAAATGATAACTCAAAAATAAAAGAAATTAAGATAAAATGTTCAGCGAGAACAATTGAAAAGTAGGGAAGTTGCATTGAAATAAATGTGGTAATTCACGTACATAACACTCTTAGAGAAACTTTTGCTTCCTCGCGCTGGGAATGGGAAGTTTTCTTACAAGTGAATTCGTAGTACAAAGTGAACACCTTGAGCCCCTTGTGGGATACTCCTATTTATAATGAACTAGAGGAACTATTCCTAAACTGACTTCCTAGAAGCTAGCAGATGTTATGACCCACGATTTGCATAACCGCTGCACCCATGTCTTGCTAACTGCTCCACGTTATGGCGCTCTTATTTCTTTTTGGAACTGCTATTTTATTTTAAATTTCAAATTTCCCCCGCCCAAACGTCAAGGTGAAGCTGTCTTCCGCACATTTAATTAAAATTCTTTAAGTCCCAAAACCTCGTGTTGGTCTACATAATGACCTGCCGACGAAGCCGTCGTTTCCTGTCGGCTTCCTCTTTTAGTTTGCTTTTCTTTCTTGATTGCATTCGACATCTTTTACCTTTTGGTAGGGTATAATCCCCACATTCATAGGCCTCTTTCATCACTTGTGCTTTCAACCTGCCTTAGGTATATTTCATGGTAATAAAATGCCCCCCAGAGAGGCCATTTTCGACTGTCGATGATGATGAGATGATGGCATCTCTGAAACTGTCGGCTTACCCTTTACTGTTCCCGCTTCTACTTAATGGGACCTCTGTGTATCCCACGTGGGTGACGTCAGACAATTATGGCGAGTGTTTCTACTTCTCCTCGAGACGCACAAAATCATGTCTACGTCACTTCACGTCTCCAAACTGAACGTGTTTTGTCTTTTCGTTTACCTTCTCTCCTCCACGTGTCTGTAGGCGTGGGAACGTGAGTGTACGTGTCGGCCATGGAAGTGTAACCGCTCCCTCTTCTTTGCTCAGGGTTTAAGGGCTATAAAACCCTCATTTTTATTTCTTCTTCTCTTTTTTGGAATTTTTGATTCAGTATTCACTTGTATTCATTTGTCTTCTGCTTTTTCTATGAAACTATCTTTTACTTCATAACGAAGAACCCTCTTGTTATCTCCATGGCCACCTCCAACAAACCTTCAGCCGCTGAACTCTCGCGCCCTATCAACATTGATGGCATGGAATATATCCCTGAGACTCCATTGGTGGAAGAAAAGGAGAAAATTTGGCGTTCTCAGGTATTGATTCCTTTCTCTCTGGCCAATGAACCCTTAGCGTTTCTAGGTCCTCTCCCAGAAAACCGACACCCAGAGATCACCAAAAATGACTCTTCCCTTTTTCCCGCCAGTCACATTTCTGAACCTGTGATATCTGCTCAACAACCCTTCTCCCTTCGATACGTCGATAGGAACTTCAGAACCGCTCCCCCCAGGAATTGTCCTAAGTTTTGTGCTTGGATGGACCGGTTGGAAACGGAGAAAATCGACCACTAGAAAAGAACAGGCATTTATACCCTCTTGCATATTGCTCGCTGTGGCCCTCTCCAGTCTTGTGGCATGTTATTAGCCGCCCTTCAATTCTGGGAGAGTTCGACCAACTCCTTCCATACTAGATGTGGCATGATCACGCCAACACTCTTAGACATCGCTGCCATCACTGGCTTGAGACCGTCTGGCGAGGTCTTCGACTGCGAAGCTGTAGCGCCAGTTTCTTTGAAATTCGACGTTGGTGACTCTCGCAAACCAACATACAACAACTTCATTGACCATCATGCCACTTCTGCAGGTCCTGTGACCGACGAGGAACACGTGGCTTTCTTGACCCTTTGGTTGTCCCGTTTCGTCTTCTGCTCACGGTCTATGCAGGTAGCCAAGCATTTTTCCCTCCTGGCGACTCAATTGCACCAAGGATGTGATGTCGCTTTAGGCCAACTGATATTAGCCTCTCTCTATGAGTCTCTATCCGAGGTTGTCTGCCAGATTAGACTCTTTGACCCTGAGAACTCTAGAAAGAAGAATGTATTGGTTCATGGTCCTTTCTGGTTCCTACAATTGTGGCTCAATGCCACTTTCTCCAAAGAGGTAGCCCCATATGGGATGAGGAGGGTTGCGTGTCCCCCAGAGGAACGCCATGTTATCTGGAAAAGGTTGATTCCCTTGACACCCATCGACAAGAACTTTCCAGACCTTCGAGTGCTTCGACTTATCTTCGAAATTATGTTGACTCGTGTCGACTTCCTACCCTCTATGGCCCCTTTTTAACGTCGAACTGAGGGTCCTGAGTGGCTTACCAGACCTTTCCTTCCGACTGACGGAGAACTAAGGATTGAATCCTTCCTCATTTGGAGGCGATTTTTGGTCCCTCGCTTCTTGTCGGCGGAGACTGCTAGCAGCAATCCAGGTCTAGTAGCTTACCAGCCTAACCTTGTGGCCATGCAATTTGGTCTTTGCCAATTTATCCCCAAACCTCTGTTTTCTTCTCAAGAGTTACTTGCCAATATCCTTTGCGGCCAACCTTGGAGCGAAGTCGAAGAGGAACTAGAAAACATTTGGAAAAACCGACCCCGTCTCCCTTCCTTTTCTTTTCGACCAGCCCATTACTGCACCAAAGAATTTTATGATTGGTGGCAGTCCTATTTTTCCCTTTATGTTGGCGATCCTGATGCCAAACTTGCTGAATTGACTAAGCCTTTTGTTTGTTTGCAGGCGAAGTCGACTAAATGTAAGGCTCTTCATGTTAAACAAATTCGCGCTTTCCAGAACTACTTCCAAGTTGTGTATCGACCAGATAATCTTCGTGGGACCATCCGAGAGGCTGCTGTCGAACTGAAAGCGAAAATAATCGACCAACTTCCAAAACTCAAAATCCATGATCACGTGAAAGACAAATATTTGTATGCCCTTCATTTTGGAAAACTAAAGTTCCCTCCTCTGCCATCTAGTCCTTTGGCTTTGGCCTTTGGTCATTTGGTTCCGGTGTGGTTCTACTGTCCTATTTCATACGTACAAAACGCCTCTAAGAGAAAAAAGGCCGACAGAGTGGTCCCCACAAAGTATTATCTGCCTGACTACTCAGGGCCGCTCCATATCGATCCTCGATATGTCAGTGTGTTCGAAACCACGTAACTTGGTAACGCTTTCTTGGAAATTTGAACACTCCTTCCCAACTGGACTTCCTCGCTCAGTTGCGTTTCTTTCATTTATTTGCAGCGCTCCCTCTGAAACCTGCAGACTCTGCATCTGCTGACCAACCTACTCCTTCGACACAGAAGGCTCAGGTTTGACTCTGGCTGAAGTACTATTTCTTCTGATCTTGACTTTATCCTTAGCCATCTTTCTCTTTTTGCAGGCTGTTCCTGAGCAATCTTCTGACGACGATAGGCGCCCCATTTCCCAAGTCTTCAGAAAAACCAGTTCTTCTGTATGCTCCTATAAAGCATTTCTATTTGCCTTTGCCTTCTAAAGGGGGAACATTACGTGATTGCTAATATTTTTGTTTGTGTAGGGTCAGCCCCGTTCGACAGAACCTACTGTCTCTCCCTCTTCCGAAAAATCCAAACAACACAAGCGTTCTGCTCCCGCGGGCTCTGAGGTATTTCTTGTCGGCACGTCTGCTCTTTTGGCTAGACTATTTGCTTATAACCTCTCTTTGTGTCTTCAGCATACCTCGCAACATAAATCCAAAAGTCATCATGGCCATAAGAGGAACAAACATGATTCTCCTTCTAAGAGTGGTGACCATAAAAGGAAGAGGCATCATGCAACGCCTCCCTCAGAGGTTCCTGTCCAAGATGCCGACACTCCTCTAATCGATGCTTCAGCCCTCGGTGCGGCCCCTGCTCCAGTCGTGGGAGCTTCGCCGTCGATTGGTCCTTCCCCTGCTACTGCCTTGGGGGACACACATCAGGATGCGGTTTCCCATGCATCGACACAGGTATTACTCGTATTCCTATTTATTCCTGTGGATTCTTTTTTGCACTTTTCTTACTCAATTCTTCCTTCTACATGCTGATGTTTCTACTGAACCGACTCAGCCTTTTGCTGATTATACTCCTGCATCGTCGGTCTCTTCTCCAGATCGTCTCTTTCACTCCGTCGACATCGCTGGTGAGTCCATCGAATTTCCCCTCCAAATTAGTGACAGTGATTCTGACTCAGTCACTAGTCCTGCAACACATCTGGATTCCAGTTCGACTAGTTCTGACTCGAGTCTCTCCTCAGCTTCCTTGCAGGATTTACGGGAGCCAGTCGGTGTCGACACCAACAAACAACAATCCTCCCAAGCTACTCCATTGTCGACTGCTTCTCCCCTTCAACCTACTTCGTCAGCAGTTTCTCCTACGACCTTCCAGGGGCTGGCGATCAAACCTTCTGCTTTGGAAGAAATTTCCAAGCTACGCAATCTGGTGAAATCGCGTGATATTTCTTCGGACTCTGAGCAACTCCATTATGGGAAAGTGGGCCCTAAGGCGACGAAAACTAAGGCTCTTATGGACAAAATCCGTGTGCACGCTTTGAACTCTGACCTTCCCTTCGTGCTTATGCATGAACCTGCTGTCGGTCCAGAAATCTTGAGCGCACTTGCCCAGCTAAAGGATCTCCAAATCTCTGATTATGCCAGACGTTCAATGGTGGCTCTAGAAGAAATCTTAGTGCCTATGTTGCGCCATATTGACAGTGTTCGGGACACTGAGCGCCAAATTGCTGATACTGATGCCTTTGTGAAGGAAAAATGGAAATTGGTGATGTGTGCCGACGCGGAGGTTACCAGTATGTTGAAGGCTATGGAGGAGCGGCAGAAGGAATTGACTTTGAAGCAAACAAGAGCCGCTGAGTTGCGTCAACAAATCGACGCCCTTCGGCATCAAATTTTCGCCTTGGATAATGAGTTGGACTCAATTGTTAAGGAGGAGTCCCGTTTTGTCGACGAAGTGCTACAGCCTGCTCAAGCTACTGTGGAGCAGACTTCCCGTGATGCCTTATTGGTCGGTGAGGAACTTATAGCCGTCGAAGGGAAACTTGAGAAGCTTAAAGCCTATGCCGACACCCTGGAGCCTGCGTCTATGCACTACAATTTCGAACTCAAATCCTTCCAATCCAAGTTCGGCCAGCTTTGACCGGTTTCATTGATTGTAAAAAATTATTGTAATGTTTAAACAATGGCTTCTCGCCACCTTAATGTTATCTTTCTTGCCTTTAGCACTGTCTATTTATTTTCCGTGCCTTTGCAGCTGGTATCTAACATAATTATCTCCAACTTTATTTTTCGACATTTATTTTAGTCTGCCAAAATTCTGACCTCTTGAAGGAGAGACCTATATTTTTTCAAGTATTTTCCATTCACTCTTAAAACTCGCCTGTCTGGTGCCAACTCTTCGACCTCGTAGGCATTATTAGAAAAAACCTGCACAACCTTAAATGGTCTTTCCCAATTTGGGGACCACTTACCCAACGCTTTATCTTTTCTGTCCATAGGCAAGATCACCATCCAAACCAAATCGTCAACAGCAAACATTTTCCCTTTCACCCTTTTGTTGTAGGCTCGAGCGACTTTCTCTTTCTGCCTTTGTAGAGAGTCTAGTGCTAGCATTCTTTCTTCGTCTACGTCGACTAATTCGTCTGTCATCATGCTCCAGTAATCTTCAGAGGGTATTTCACACTGCCTTTGGGTTCTGACCGCCTGGACCTGAATTTCTACTGGCAGTACTGCGTCATGCCCATAAGTCAGTCAAAATGGGGTTGTTCCAGTTGCCTCCTTTGGTGATGTTCGACACGCCCACAGGGATTGGCCTAACGTTTTGTGCCAATTCCTTGGCTTCTGTCCTATGTGTTTCTTTATTAGGATAATGATTACCTTATTAGCAGCTTCTACTTGGCCATTTGCCTGTGCGTAATAGGGAGTAGATGTCAGTAGCTTAATTCCCATTTCTTTTGCAAACTCTTGCACTTTTCGACCAGTGAAGACTGGCCCCTGGTCAGTTGTAATATTTTTTGGGATGCCAAATCTGCAAATGATGTAACTCTGGACAAAATCTATCATATTTTCTTGGTTTACATTTTGTAATGCTATGGCTTCGACCCATTTTGTGAAATATTCGATGCCGACTAACACATACCTTTGTTGTTTCGACGAGGCTGGATTTATTTCTCCTATAACGTCCAAAGCCCATCCTCGAAATGACCAAGGTTTCACAATTGTATGTAGCTCACTTGCAGGCACATGTTGTATGCCCCCATGCAATTGGCATTCTTGACAACCTTTGGCAAATTCAATGCAATCTTTCAACATTGAAGGCCAGTAAACTCCTAAACGCATCAAAAGCCATTTCATCTTCAAACCTGCTTGATGCGCCCCACATGCCCCGCTGTGTGTGCTCGACACAGCCACGTACGCTTCACTTTCCCCCAGGCATTTTAATAACACTCCTTCGACTATCTTCTTGAATAATTCATCATTTACCAAGACATAGCTAAAGGCCCTATATTTTATCTTTCGATTTGTCGACCCCACGAGATTACGTAAGTAATCGACTAACGGTCTACGCCAATCACTCCTTCCTTCGTCGTCGACAGTAAGAATTTCAAAATGATTTTTATTTACTGCCCCCAGCTTCATGATCGCCAGATCTGATGGTGACAGTGTCGTCGCCTGTATTTTCTTTCTTACTTGGATCTCTTCGTTCTGGTTTCTCGTCGTTTTATACCCTGAAGCTTCCTGTGCCAAATCATTTGCTCTTTGGTTTTCCTGCCGTGGTATGTGTTGGAGATTGACTTGCTCAAATCTCTTGAGCAGTCTTATGGTAACCACGAAGTACATAATCAGATTTTCTTTAACACACCTATACTCTTTTGATACTTGTTTAATAACTAACTTCGAATCTCCCATAATTTCGACATTCCTTGCCCCCAATTCCAGCAGTAGTTCAAGTCTGGTGATCAATGACTCGTATTCTACTTCATTATTGGTGCATAGCCCTTCGATTTTGTATTTGAAGTCTGCTGGAATTCCATTTGAAGAAATTATGACTCCCCCTATCCCAGCTCCATGCTTATGTCTTGATCCATCGAAGTATAGCCTCCATGGTGCTAAATCCACGTAATTCTGCGCCATTTCGACCATTGAATGGTCGACCAGGAAGTCTGCTACTACCTGCCCTTTCATTGCTTTCAAGGGTATGTATGTCAGGGAGTATTTTGTTAACGCTAAAGCCTATTTTCCAATTCGACTATGCAAAATTGGTTTAGATAGCATTTGTTTAATAATATCAAAATGAGAAGATACGTAAACATCAACAAGCTTAATATATTGCTTTAATTTCGTACAAGAGAAATACAGGCACATGCATAGTTTTTCAATGTCACTATACCTAGTTTCAGGATCATTCAACATTCGACTAAGGTAATACACAGGTCTTTCGACACAATTTTCATCCTCTTGAACTAACATACTTCCTATAGTCAATTGTGAGGCCGCGATATACAATCTCATTGGCCTATGCCTAACATGAGGGGCCAATACTGGAGGCTTAGTCAAATATTCTTTGATTTTGTCGAAAGCCTCTTGGTGTACATCCTGCCATTTGAACTCTTCGCTCTTCAGTCGAAGTAGTGGGGAGAACGCTTTTGTTTTGCCACTTAGATTTGATATGAATCTTCTAAGGAAATTTTTTTTCCCAAAAAGGATTGCAACTCCTTTTTGGTCGACGGAGGCCTGACGTCCATAATGGCTTTTGTTTTACTTTGATTTACTTCAATGCCCTTTTTGTGCACCACAAAACCAAGGAAGTCGCCTGCCTGCACACAAAAAGCGCATTTTAATGGATTCATTTTTAATCCACATTTCCTCATCCTTAGGAAGGCTTTTCGTAGATGGTCGACATGAGTATGTTGTCCATTTGATTTTATCACGATGTCATCAATGTAGACTTGCATGAAATCTTCAATGAAGTCATGGAACATTGAGTTCATTACCCTCTGGTATGTTGCTCCGGCATTTTTCAGGCCGAATGGCATAACCACCCACTCATATGCCCCTAAGGCTCTTAGACATCGAAATGCCGTCTTCGGCACGTCTTCTTCTGCAATAAAAATTTGGTTATATCCAGCATAACCATCTAACATGCTTAAATATTCAAAACCAGCGGCCGAATCGACTAGCATTTCAGCCACGGGCATGGCATATTCATCTTTTGAGGTGGCAGCATTTAGATCTCTAAAATCAATGCATACCCTTAAAGGCCCATTTTTCTTTATGACTGGCACAATATTAGCCAACCATTCGAAGTACCTCGCAGTTTGGATGAACTTGCTTTTCAAGAGTCTTTCTATTTCTGTTTTTATCTTTGCCATAATCTCTGGGGCGAAACGCCTGGGCGTTTGTTTCACTGGCTTTCTTCCAGCTTTTATGGGCAGCTTTAACTCGACCAAATCTCTACTCAAACCAGGCATTTCATTATAATCCCACACAAAACAATCTCTAAATTCTTTAAGTATGGATATTACCTCAGACTTTAGTTTGTGGTCGATGTTGGCGCTTATATATGTTGGCCTTTTCTCGCCATTCTCGCCAAGGTCGACTTCTTCCAAGGGATCTTTTGGTCGGATTCTCTCTGGTGCCTTTGGGTCTTTCTCGAACCCTAAAGTTTCACTGTCGTAAATGCAATCCAGACGCTGCATGTCGACGTCCCCTTTATTCACCGCATAGGCCTCAACAACCATGTTTTCTTCAGCCTCTATGGCCGACTTTATTTTGTTTTCGACAACGTATGCCGAAATCTTTCTCAAAGCTTCTAACTCAGACATCATCACTGGCATCCCCCCAGCCTGTCGGCCGGATACCTGTGTATGGTGGATCGTCTAGGCGTTCCACATCCCAAATGAACCCATGGGTTTCATGTAGAGTCAGCGAGACGAAAGCTTCACTCAGATTAGCATAAACATCCTCAGCTGGGAAGCAAGGAGAGACGTTGGCCAGCTTTCTTTCAAACTCCTTCTTGCCGACATTATTCACATCGGCCATAAAATATCCTTGGTCGGCCTCGATGTTTTCGACCACCCCATCCTCTTTCCAAATCACCGGTCTTTGGTGTGCTGAATAGGGCACAACTCCGACGCCATGTAGCCACTCTCTGCCAAGTAGCAAGTTGTAACTTGGCTTTATGTCGATTACCATGAATAGTGTCGGTCTGGTCAGGGAACCTACTATAACATTCACCATAATTACTTCCATGGTGCTTTTCGTCTTCCCTCCATAGTCCGACAAAACCACGTTATTAGACCTGATGTCGGTGTCGTACTTGCCAATCTTCCTCAGAATATGGTGTGGCATAATGTTGACCGTGGCACCATAGTCGACCAAAATTTTGTTGACGGTTACGCCTTCCACCTTTGCCCTGATCAGCAGTGGTTTCAGATGGTTTTTCATGTTCATCGTAGGTCTTTCGAACACTGCCTCTTGGCTTTCAGCAGAACCATCGTTCAGCACAAAATAGCATCTTGGTTGATGCAAAGCCATTTCTTCAGCCTCATCATTGTCCACTGACCCTTCGACTTCAGTCACACATTTGTATTCTTGTGGTAAGATTGATACCACGTTGACCAAGATGTCGAGGCTTGCTTCAGATTCTGAATTGAAGTCGTCAGTCACTTCATCAGAACATTTTTCTGCTAGTCGATGGACGTATTCTCTTATCCATTTCTTCACCGCTGTGTCGACTTTCACAACCATTTTCTTCCCAGCATTTGCCTCACTGGTCATGTCCCTTGCAACGTCTCTTTCAGCCTGTCTACGCCTCTGAAATCGTCTCCATTGAGTCCTCGTCATGGGATTTTTTCCCAAATAGTTTTCAGAGATATGAGTCCTCTTTTCAGACTTAAATTTACGCCGGCAGTTAACTGCTAGACCTCCTCTAGCCTCAACGGCAGCCCCTTGTGGGGTGTCTTATCTTCCCTGAGGTTTGATCCAAGTACCTCGAGGAGTACTGGTCGACGGCACGAAGCTCCTGGGCCTTGTCGAGTTATTTCCCACGGCCTTTTTTGAGCCTCTTTCATTCTGATAACCCCGGGTTGGCACATTTCTTTTGGTCTTACCCAGCTGCAGCCTCTGGAAATTCTCTGCTGCTATTTTGTCGGTGATAGCTCCACACCTTGGGCACAGGCACACCTGTGAACCCTTGTTCTTGCAGCGATACAGAAAGTCTACCAAGTCTTCATCAACCCTTGGGTAAATTTCAGCCATGTCGACATCTGGGTTTTCCTCAGTTTGTTCCAGCATGTTGGCCTCATCATATTCGCTGATCTCGACCATGTTGATCTCGACTGGTTCCACGAACAGGGCTTCCTCTTGGTGAAGAGGGCCAGTGTTGATCTTCATCCTGCGACCAACAAACTTCAGCCTGCCTTCTTGAATCGCTTTTTGAACCAAATCCCTGAAAAGGTAACAATTAGAGGTGTTATGACCAAGATAATTGTGATATTTACAAAACCCTTTTTTCTGTCTTTGTTCCAACGGTGGCATTTTAGTACCAGGCGGCACTACCATCTGTCCATCTTTGACTAATAAGTCAAAAATTTCCTCACAGTTCGACACGTCGAAAGTGTAAGTTTTCGAAGGGAATTTTGGGTTGTTTTCGACAGGATTCTTGCCTTGCGCAGGCAGCAATGAGCGGCACTCATAAGTGGATCCTGGCTTTAGTTCAGCCACGTCGATTTCTAATTCGGTCAATGAAGCATAATCTGCCTCACATATTGGGTCCGTCGCATCGTATTCGACAAACGCTACCTTTTCCTTCTTAGACTTATTGTGCCTAACTTTCTCTAGCCTCAATCGTTCTAGGTGTCGGACCCTGTCAGCCAGTTGTGACATACTTTTCACAAACGTTGGATCTATTTTCTTCCTAATGGAGTAATCTAATCCTCCTGCGGCCATTTGAACTAGTTCATGTTCTGGCACTTGTGTGAAACACCTAGCCTTTAAAGACCTAAAACGATTCAGATAATCATCTACGCTCTCGGCGAACCTTCTTTTAATACTAGACAATTCTGCCAAACTAATTTTGGAGTGTCCTTCGTAAAACTGTTCATGGAACTTCTTTTCTAATTTGGCCCATGAGTCGATTGAACTAGGGGCCAACGAAGTGAACCATGTGAAGGTTGCCTTGGTCAGAGAGGAGGGGAAGTTTTTTACTCTCAAATTTTCATTATGAGCTAGATCCCCTGACTCTGTTAGGTATCTGGCGACATGCTCTATTGCCGATTCACCAGACTCTCCCCCAAATTTAGTGTACTCAGGTACTTTCATCCCCCTAGGCGCCTCAGTTTGGAGAATGAATTCAGCTAACGGGGACACGTATAATGGCCTCTATAATGTAGCACTCATGCCATTCCTAGCCATAATCCTTTCGACAATAGTTGTCAAATTATTTTCCACTGCCAAGTCCTCTTGTCGGTGTTGGTCGACGATTTGATCAGCATCCTGCTGTCGGTTGACCATTACCACCTGGTTACGTCCCACAACTCCTGACTCAACGCCTTGATGTTGGAGGGGTCTAATTGTAACACCTCAAAATTTGCCCTCCTCTCTTGGTACTAGCTTAGCATATGGCATTTCATTTTTTAGGGCATTAGGCATTTGCATATTGCATATCATGTGAGAACAAGCAAGTCATCCTCCTAAGTCTTTCTCAAAAGATAGAGAGGTTAAGAGATACAAGCCTGAGGGTCTCATAAATTGATCATTAGCCATCTGAGGGTTGCTCTTCAATTAGGGTTTATTGGTTCCTCAAGGAGGTTGAGTATTATCTTGGTTGAGATGGTACATCATCATCATCATGGTTCATTATTTCTGATCATGTTCTTTGGGATTAGGGTTTTGACCTCTGGTCAACCCTAATCAGTTGCATTCTACCAGTCAGGGTTTTTTTAAGGAGATGAGGTATTTATTGAGATGGAGATCATCATATGATTTTATTGAGCTTGTATAAGCTAGGGTTTCATTTTGGAGTTATTTCATTAAGTGGTTGAGGCCCAAAATCATCTGTGCATGTGCAAGTCATCTGTCAACCATAAAAGTCAACTGCAAAGTCAACTGTGGGTTTGGAGGTGGGAAGTGATTAGAGATGCTTCATGCATGTTCAAACAAGTATCATTTGACACTTCAAACACTCACATTGGATAATTTGAAGTCAAGTCAAGACTTTCCCAAAATAGCGAGTGACTTATAATTTGAAATTTCCAAAAATGGAAAGGTTTTAGACCAACTTAAACTTAATTTTACATCATCAAGAAAGCTTCAAATGAAATTGTGTCCAACATGAAAGTTGAATATCTTTCTCTCCCATTTCCAAAAAGTCCAAGATCATGGATTTATGATGTGTGGTTGAGGAGATATGATCCAATCATGGCAAAGTGTGCTTAAAACTTCAAATGGGCATAACTTTTGAACCAAGGCTCCAATTTGGGTGGTTCTTTTTGCATTTTGTTCATCATAACATGTAGTTTCCAAAATATCCATTACATGGCATGAATTCCACTTGCATGATCATGTGCTCACTCATGAAGCTTTTTGAAGGAAAATTCATAAAATCAATTTGGATGATTATATGCATAAAATATCACTTCCAAAGCTTGCATGGGCCTTGTTTAGGTGGTTTTTGATAAGCTTTGGCACTGTTCACGTGGCTACCTCATGCATGGGGGGTGAAAAACACAATTGGTGCATACACTTCATAACTTGCTAATCTCACTTGGCTTTGGCTTAAACTTGATTTCAGCATCATTAGCAGAACCTGTATATTGTTAATCATAACTGCATTCATCATTAACATCCATTCCAGATCTGAATCTTGAATTTGAACAAATTTTTCTCTCAAAATATTTTCCAATTTCTTCACACAAGGACCATTTCTATTGATGAATTCATGCTCATGAGGTGTTTTTGAGGAGATTTGAACGTGAACTTAGAGGAATTCGCGCCAGTTTGGACCATACATGAAGCTTGAAGCATCCATGGAGTTTGTAAATTGAGTTGGTTTCACGTGTGCTTAAGCTTCAATCTCTTCACCAATCATCTCACCAAGCATTGTAAAGGATTTTTGGACCATCACAAGCCTTGAAACAAGCCAAACCCGAATCTGCTCTTCAAGAGGTAGGGTTTTTTATTCTCATAATTCTCAAATCCATGTGTATGTTTGTGTAGATCTCGTGTTGTTGAGAATTCTGGTGAAAAAATCACTTAAAATGATGCAATATCCATGAAGTTATGCATGATTGAAGTTTGAAGTGCAAGAATGTTCTTCTTCGATTTGATCATGTTATTAGGAATTAGGAATAAATGTTTCTTGATCTATGATCCACGTGAAAAATGCTTTTGAATTCTATGCTTGTTTTTAATTTCTGGAGTGTTTGTGATTTTCTGGAAATCTAGACATGAACTTCATCGTCTTCATCTTGAAGAAGATGAAGATCATAGGTAGCCACGAGTTAGCTACGAATTAGCTACGAAATTCATCATTTGCTACGAAATTCTGGAATTCTGGGCGCGCTAGGGTTTCTTCAGTGAAACGGGGTCGTTTCACTTGAGCGCCAAATTCAAATGTGGACCGTGTTCGATACTGGCCGAGCGCTATTTTCATTATGCTTCATCATTTTTCACATGTTTTGCCATGCTTGTTCACATTTTAATTCCAAAAATTTTCAAAACTTCATAAAATCATAACAAATTGAAAATTGATCCAATTTCATCCCAATTTTTTGCAAAATGCTCCTTATTCTGTCTAGTTTTTATGATCATAAATTGGAAAATTTTGCATGGCTGGATTTTATTTGGTGCTAGGTTATGTGAGCATGTATCCATTTTTGACCTTGCCTTGCTTACCTTATTGTGAAATGCTTGTTTCTTATCCAATGAACTTGAAATTTTGCATGCTAATTCTAGACACATTGATGGACATTTTGGCTTTGGTTTGATATTTTTCCCATGCTCCATTTCTGTTTTATGCTCATGCTAACATGGTGTGATAATTTGTGTCACACCTTTTGATGCTCTTACTTGTACAATGTGATTGCCATGCCAAATGACCTCCAATGCTTATGATTTTTTGTGTGATGAATGTTGTAGATGTCTTGATTGCTCATGAAGTTTGCCAGAATTATTTGAATCATTTCTGTTTTGATTGAGAATTTTCATTCATGTTGATCATTTGGATGCCTTGAATTGGTCATTGACTTCACATGCTTATTAAATGAACTTGCTTAGTGATTATGATTTGGTTATTTTTAGGACTTATTCTTGAGTGACTAAACATGCCTTGTGTTAAGTTTGAGCTTCTGTTTTGGAGTTTTGATCCTCTTTTGACCCTAGGCTTTGACCTAGTGGTTTGGACTTACCATTTGGATTGTGATTTCAGGTTCAAGTATTCATCCCCCTGAGTGATGATGCTCCTTCATTTGAGTTTGATTAATTGGTTGATGTTGGCTAACATTTGCTTGTTTTGTAGGCTTTGAGGACAATTCATTTAAGTTTGATTAATTGGTTGATGTTCGCTAACATTTGCTTGTTTTGTAGGCTTCGAGGACAATTAATGTTTATCCATATGCAGGGGACATTCTTGATTGAGATCCTGGTTGAGAGACTTCTTTGCTCAGATATGAGGCCCGGTTTGAAGGACGATGTTGTCTACAGTTTCTTTGACCCAGAGATCAGTGTGCTGAAGGAGATGATAGCATTGATTACACCTGACCATGTGGGGATGTTCCGTGAGACGTATGGGGGATTCTGAAGATGGTTTTTAGGCTCACTGACAGGGATAGGAGCACCATCCATACTCTTCTCCAATTTTATGACCCTGGTTTGAGATGTTTCGTCTTCCCGGATTACTTATTGGGGCCTTTGATGGAGGACTATGCTGGTATCCTAGGCATTCAGATCAGAAATCAGGTTCCTTTCTATGCTACTAAGGAAGAACCTGATGTTGGTGGGATCTCCCGTGCTCTTTATTTGAGTCCATAGGTGACTAAAGGAGGTCTGAAGGAGAAGGGAAAATTGCCTGGTTTTCATCTGAGTTTCTTGGAGGTTAAAGCCAAGGAGTATGCTGATTTGGGTGTTTGGAAAGCTGTCTGTGCTTTGATTGCTGTGAGCATTTATGGAATCATCCTGTTCCCTAACCAGAAGAACTTTGTGGATATTAATGCCATCCGCTTGTTTGCTCAGAAGAATCCTATTCCTACCCTGGTTGGGGATGTTTTTTACTCGGTCCATAATCGGAACGAGAAGCGGCGTGGGGGATTGATCAGATGTTGTGCGCAGCTACTATACAAATGGTTTATGGGATATTTGCCTTCCAGGGGTGCTTTTGTTCTTCTTGACCATACTATAAATTGGGCGACCAAGTTGATGGGTTTGCGAGCCAAAGACATAGCTTGGACTCACAGTAGTGGGGTTGGACAAGATTTCATTTGCAGTTGTGGGGGTTTTCCCAATGTGCCTCTTATAGGAGTTCAGGGTTGCATTAATTATAATCTGACACTTCTTAAGAGACAAATGGGATTCGCTATGGAGGTTCCTCCTCTCAAGAGTGAGATTCAGGAAACTTTCTACTTCCCGATTGAGGGTAACCAGTCACGGTTGAGGCAAGTGTCTGATGCATGGCGCAACATTCAAAGGAAAGGCAAGTTTTCTTGGGGTAGAGCTAATAACAGGTCTTTTCCTCTGTTTGATGATTTGCTCAGCAAGAGAGTGGAGTTCACTCGTTTACCATTTCCTGTGGATGATCCTTGGTATCCGTTGATTGAGGAATCTCATTCTGCTGTCAGCCTGGAAGAATTCCTGGAGATGAAGAGGGAGAGAGTGTTTCTAGAGTCCAAATGGCTAATCAGGAAATCAAAGGGAAAATGGAAGACCAGGATAAGAGACATGCTCTTATGGTGAAGCGCTTTGAGATAGACACCGCTTATTATGGCAAGGTCAGCCAAGCTTTAGAGTTATCCACGAGGGAGCATGACATCACCAAGGAGAGGTTGACTAGAGCTTAGAAGGTCATTGAAGATGAGAAGAGGAGACAAATCCTTGTGAGGGATCAGAGGGAAGACAGAGTCAGAACCCTTATCACTGAGTGGGAGGCAAAGCTGAAGATTAAGGAAGTAGAGAACGTAAAGATCATTGCTGAGAGAGATCATTATATTATCGAAAGAGATGATTATCTTGCTGAGAGGAATCATTACTTCCGACAGATGAAGATTCACCAGAAGGAGGTGGGGAGATTGCAACAGGAGAACACTGAGCTCAGGTTTGCCGCGAAGTTTACCAAGATGGTTGATGATGTAGGGCCTTCTGTGGGACCTTCGTCAGACTAGACCTTTCTTATTTGTGTTGGATTACCGTCAGGCCTGTTGACGGAATTCACTTGCTTGTATTTTCTTTCTGATTCTGGAGAATTGTAATTTGATTTGTATCAGACCTGATGTATGACTCTCGCACATATTGTGCACTTTTGGTATACAGTGGTTGTTTTCATTTAGTGATTGATCTTCAAGCTTTATTTGCTTTCCTGGGCACACTCACATCACACACACATGGTTGGGGTGATATCTTTGCTAAATCATATATCTTTGCTCGGATTGGCAAAATCAAATGATGAATATCAGAATATTGCTGTCAAAATATTATTTGTCTCGATGAAACCAGGATCAAAAGACAGAGGGTTCCTCATATGGATAAACATTGCATTCATGCATGAATCATAATAACTTGTCTTCTATTTTGCAGGTGCCAGTTTCTGACGTGCTTGATTGTTTCAGGAATCATTGCTCGTGCGCGTAGAATCATTCCCTTGCACACAACACGTCCACATAGATATTTTACCAGACGCAACACACCCAGGCTGATGGATCTACCCAACGCAGATATTCTTGAGCTGAAGGAGAAAATGAATGAACTGATTAATGTTATGCAAGGGTTTGCCGTGGGGCAAAAAGCACTTGCTGATAAAGTGGAGAAGCTTGAGCGGGTTTCAGCTGCCAACAGTGGTGTCAATCTAGAGGGTGTCTCCAACCATGGCCTTGGTGGTTCCAGGGATGGAGGAGATCTCAGAAAGAAAACAAATGCTGGTGTGGTGGTTAATAATGGGGGTGGTTTCGGCGTTGCCACAGGCGGTGGACCGGGTCCGATGGGTAACAATTTGAAGGACAGTCTATTTCCTCCTTTCTTCGAGGCCGAGGAGGATAGAGAAGAAGACCAGTTCTTCGTGCTTAATGAACAGTTTGGTCAATATGGTGTCCAGCCACCAAGCAAAGAGATTCAGGTGCTGGCGGAGAAAATCAGGGCTCTTGAAAGCTATGTTACTCCGGGGGTTATTAATATGTCAAATATGGGGCTGGTCGAGGGGATTGTGATCCCGCAAAAGTTCAAAGCGCCTGCGTTTGACAAATACAATGGGAGTTCTTGCCCGGAAACTCATCTCCAGGCTTTTGTCCGTAAGATTTCTGCTTATACAATGGACTAAAAGCTTTGGATGTATTTCTTCCAAGACAGTTTGTCTGGGGGGTCTTTGGAATGGTACACCAAGCTGAGGTCGTCTGACATTAAAAGCTGGCAAGATCTTGGAGATGCATTTTTTAAACAATACCAGTTTAATGCTGACATGGCTCCTAGCCGTACCCAATTGCAGGGTATGTCTCAGAAGCCAAATGAGGGGTTTAAAGAATATGCACAGAGGTGGAGGGAGCTGGCTGCCCGAGTCCAACCTCCGTTGGTAGACCGAGAAATGTCAGATCTGTTTATGGGTACCCTTCAGGGGACATTTGCAGAAAGAATGGTTGGATGCCCGGTTACCAACTCCGCTGATATTGTGGTGGCTGGTGAAAGAATAGAGAGTTGGTTAAAGATGGGGAAGATCCAGGGTAGTGCTTCGTCGTCTGGATCAAAGAAGCCTTTTGGGAATGGCCAGAGAAAGAAGGAGGGTGATACCAGTGCTGTATATGCCAAGAGGGGGTAGAGCAGGGATCGTTACTACCAGCACACTGCTGCGGTAACTATTCCTGCTGATAATCAACAACAGCAACAACCGCAACAACAACGACAACCATTTTAGCAGAGACCGCAGAGGGTCGGGTATCAAGTAAGAGGACGAATGACTGATCGTCAATTTGATAGGCCACCTGTGACCTATTCATTCTTGCTGAAGAAGTTGAAGGACTTGGGGTTGGTTCAGCTAAGAACTTTGGCTCCGGTGAGACCCGACCAAAGGCCTCCCAGCTATGATGAGAATGCCAAGTGCGAATTCCACTCAGGTGCTCCTGGACACAACGTAGAAAATTGTAAAGCTTTTAAGCATGTGGTCCAGGACTTGGTGGATTCCAAAGCTATCAACTTTGCACCGTCTCCAAATGTGAATGCTAATCCCATGCCTGCGCATGGTCAAATGGGGGTGAATGCAATTTCTGAAGAGGGCAAAGTCGGGCTGATGAGTGTGAATCAGTTGAAGACTCCGTTGGCTGAGATCAAAAGACAACTATTGAAGAATGGGGTCTTTCCGGGCTGTGATAATTGTTATGATGCGTGCACTGTTGCTCCTGATGGGTGTGTATTGCTGAGGGAGGCTATCCAAAGGCTGATGGATGAGGGAAGCCTCCGATTTGAGAAGATTGATTTGGTGAAGGAAGATGTCTCCACCATAACCATCTATTTCGATCCGGTCGATTTGTCAACGCTGGCAGATGTGGCTCCAGTTACTATCACGGTACCTGGGCCAATTCCTTATGACAAAGATGACGCCGTGCCGTGGCATTATGGTGGAGAGGTTTATTGTAATGGGGAGAAACTGGAGGATCAGATTGCAGGTGAAACCACCGTTTCAAAGGTGGATAATGCCAGACCCAGTGGTTTCACTCGCAGTGGAAGGTTATTTGCACCTGGTGCTTTGAGGAATGGGGATGGAGAGAGAGAAAAGAAAGATAAGGCTGAGGCTTTAGCCAGGGCAAGAGGGAAACAAGTGGTGAGTGAAGGTACTCCTGTGGTGACACCGGTGCCTGGTGGGTCGGAGAGAGAACTTGATGATGAAGCTGAAGAATTTCTGAGGATCATCAAAAAGTCAGAGTACAAGCTTGTGGACCATCTGCAACAAACTCCATCCAAGATTTCAATCTTGTCCTTGTTGTTAAGCTCCGAGGGGCATAGAGAGGCTTTGCTGAAAATACTGAAGAGAGCCTATGTTCCTCAGGAGATAACAATCAATCAGTTGGAGACGGTGGTGTCTAACGTCAATGCCAGCCATGGGCTGGGTTTCACCGATTTGGATCTAACTGTGGATGGGAGGAATCATAATAGGGCATTACACATTGCTATGGAATGTAAAGGAGCCGTGCTTTCGCACGTGTTGGTTGATACCGGCTCATCCTTAAATGTGTTGCCAAAGAAAGCCCTGGCAAAGCTGGACTGTGAAGGGTTAATCTTGACGCCCACTGACCTGATAGTGAGAGCTTTTGACGGTTCGAAGCGGGCTGTGTTTGGGGAAGTGGAGCTCCCTGTGAAGATCGAGCCTGAGGTGTTTAAGTCTGTATTTTATGTCATGGATATTCAGCCGGCATACAGTTGCCTGTTGGGTCGCCCATGGATTCATGTTGCAGGGGCAGTAACCTCGACTTTGCACCAAAAATTGAAGTACATCTGGGACGGGCAGGTCGTCACCGTTTGTGGGGAAGAAGACATCTTCGTCAGCCACCTATCATCGTTCAAATACGTGGAAATGGACGGTGAAATTGTTGAAACACCAAGTCAAGCATTCGAAAACTTCAAGGTGGAGAATGCTATTTTTGCTAAGGAAGAGAAGCCGTCCATTTCTTCATACAAGCAGGCTTCCGAGGTGGTGAAGAGTGGAGAAGTTCCAGGTTGGGGGAAGATGATGGACATCGCCACCAAGAAAGATAGATTTGGAGTGGGTTATCAGCCGGGCCGAGGTTCGTCTGGTCAGAGCCAGGGATGTCATCAGCCATTCACGTTCACCAGTGCTGGAATGCGGGATCCAGATCACATCTGTATGGTGGGTGAAGAAGTTGACAGTGACTGTGAGATAGATCAATGGATAAAGCCGTGCGTACCAGGGATGAAAGTCCAGAACTGGAAGGCCGAAAAGATCATCACTGTCACGCTACTTGAAGAGTAATATTTTTTGTTTTTCAATTTTATTTGCATGAAAGCCATACGTTTTGCCCGAAACGTAATGGCTCATTGTAAGGGTCACCTCATGTTTCATTTTGCAATATTTGCATCATAAATAAAAGGATGTTTTTCAATTAAAAGTGGTGTTCCCTGTTTTTCATTTATTTTTGCAGTTTAATAAAAACAAAAATAAAATGGCAATGTTTGTTTTCATTTTCCTTTTAAAATTGTTTCGCTCCGGTTCTAAAGCAATGCATGAATCAACATTCATGCAGATGCGATCTTTCTCCGGATCTTATTGATAACAATCCTGTTACACCCTCATATGACTTCGACAATCCGATCTATCATGCCGAAGAAGAAGGCGAAGAAGATTGTGAACTGCCGGAGGAATTAGCCAGGTTGTTAAAACAAGAGGAGAAGGTGATTCGGCCGCACGAAGAGCAAGTTGAGGTTGTGAATCTGGGTACCGACGAGGTCAGGAAAGAAGTGAAAGTTGGGGCTGCATTGGAGGAAAGTGTCAAGAGCAGAATGGTAGCCTTGTTGAAGGAGTATGTTGATATCTTCGCCTGGTCTTATCAAGATATGCCAGGGTTGGATACCGATATCGTTGTGCACAAGCTACCGTTGAGAGCAGATTGTCCTCCAGTAAAGCAAAAGTTGCGCAGAACTCGACCTGAGATGGCAATGAAAATTAAAGAGGAAGTGCATAAGCAGTTGGATGCTGGTTTCCTCGCTGTCACTAATTATCCGCCTTGGGTCGCAAACATTGTGCCAGTCCCGAAGAAGGATGGGAAGGTGAGAATGTGTGTAGACTACCGGGATTTGAACAGAGCTAGCCCGAAGGACGATTTTCCATTACCTCACATTGATGTGTTGGTAGATAATACAGCTCAGTTCTCGGTGTTTTCCTTCATGGATGGCTTTTCTGGCTATAATCAAATCAAAATGTCGCCAGATGATATGGAGAAAATAACGTTCATCACACCGTGGGGCACTTTTTGTTATAAGGTGATGCCATTCGGTCTCAAGAACGCCGGTGCTACTTATCAGAGGGCCATGGTGACTTTGTTTCATGATATGATTCATCATGAAATCGAATGCTATGTTGATGACATGATAGCAAAGTCCCAGATAGAGGAAGGACATCTGGTGGATCTGGCCAAGTTGTTTGACCGGCTGAGACAATTCAGACTGAGGTTGAATCCGAATAAGTGCACTTTCGGGGTGCGGTCCGGTAAATTGCTGGGGTTCATTGTAAGTGAAAGAGGAATCGAGGTTGATCCTGCTAAAGTAAAAGCAATACAAGAAATGCCTGAACCGAGAATAGAGAAAGAGGTTTGTGGTTTCTTAGGTAGATTGAACTACATTTCACGGTTCATATCTCATCTAACAGCCACGTGTGAACCTATATTCAAGTTGTTGAGAAAAGATCAAACGGTCAGGTGGAATAATGATTTCCAAGCGGCATTTGAAAAAATAAAAGAGTATTTGCAGGAGCCTCCGATTCTGATGCCTCCTGTGGAGGGACGACCGTTGATCCTGTACTTGACGGTCCTCGAGGGGTCTATGGGGTGTGTATTGGGGCAGCATGACGAGTCTGGTCGAAAAGAGCATGCCATATACTACCTTAGCAAAAAGTTTACCGACTGTGAAACAAGATATTCACTGCTCGAGAAAACTTGTTGTGCTTTCGTCTGGGCTGCTCGCCGACTAAGGCAATATATGCTGGTTCATACCACTTTATTGATTTCCAAGATGGATCCAATCAAGTATATTTTTTAGAAGCCAGTATTGACCGGACGGGTTGCGAGATGGCAAATGATTTTGACTGAATACGATATACAATATACCTCTCAGAAAGCAATCAAGGGGAGTGTATTGTCTGATTACCTCGCCCAGCAACCCATTGAGGATTATCAATCGATGAAGTTTGAATTCCCTGATGAGGACATCATGTTTCTCAAATCGAAAGATTGTGAGGAACCAATCCCGGAGGAGGGGCCTGACCCTGAATCCGAATGGATTCTGATGTTTGATGGGGCCGTTAACGTGAATGGTAGCGGTGTTGGTGCTGTTTTGGTTACGCCGAAAGGATCCCACATTCCTTTTGCTGCCCGGCTAACATTTGAGTGCACCAACAACGTGGCTGAATACGAAGCTTGTATCTTGGGGATTGAAGAGGCGATTGATTTGCGGATCAAGAACCTTGTTATATATGGAGATTCAGCTTTGGTTGTGAATCAGGTTAACGGAAAATGGTATACGCATCAATCTCATTTAATTCCATACCGGGATTATACGAGGAGATTGTTGACGTTTTTCACCAAGGTGGTATTGCATCATGTGCCTAGAGAAGAGAATCCGTTGGCAGATGCTTTGGCTACTCTGGCCGCCTTGATTAAGGTGCAATGGTGGAATCAGTTCCCCAGTGTTGAGGTGGGACGTCTGGATAGACCGGCTTATGTGTTTGCTGTTGAGACAGTGCCTGATGATGAGAAGCCGTGGTATTACGATTTCAAGCGCTAAATGGAAACCCAAGAGTATTCTGAGGGAGCATCCAAGAAGGACCGAAAGACTCTGCGGAGGTTGGCCATGGTGTTCTACTTGAATAAGGATGGGGTTTTGTACAAGAGAAATTTCGATTGGGTTTTGCTCAGATGTGTTGATGATAAAGAAGCAAGCCAGTTGATGAAAGAGGTTCACGAGGGGTCGTTCGGTACCCATGCCAGTGGGAATGCAATGGTGAAGAAGCTGATGAGGGCAGGTTATTATTGGATGACAATGGAGGCTCAATGTTTCAATTTCGTGCGGAAGTGTCATAAATGCCAGATTTATGCCGACAAGGTGCACGTGCCTCCAAATCCGTTAAGCTTGATGTCGTCTCCGTGGCCGTTTGTTATGTGGGGAATTGATATGATTGGGAAGATTGAGCCTACGGCTTCGAATGGGCACCGGTTCATATTAGTGGCTATTGATTACTTCACCAAGTGGGTGGAAGCAGCCTCTTATGCAAATGTGACGAAACAGGTCGTTGCCAGATTCCTGAAGAGAGACATCATTTGCAGATATGGGGTTCCCGAAAGAATCATTACTGATAATGGTTCTAATCTCAACAATAAGATGATGGCAGAACTGTGTCGGGAATTCAAGATTGAGCATCACAATTCTTCTCCTTATCGTTCGAAGATGAATGGGGCGGTCGAGGCAGCCAATAAGAATATCAAGAAGATTGTGCAGAAGATGGTCGTGACCTACAAGGATTGGCACGAGATGTTGCCATTTGCATTGCATGGGTATCGAACCTCGGTGCGCACGTCTACTGGGGCAACGCCTTTCTCGCTTGTGTATGGAATGGAAGTCGTGTTACCGATTGAGGTCCAGATTCCTTCATTGAGAGTCCTGATGGACGTAAAATTGCAAGAGGCTGAATGGGTAAGAACTCAGTATGAAGAGTTGAGCCTGATTGAGGAAAAGAGGTTGGCGGCCATCTGTCATGGGCAGTTATACCAGTAGCAGATGAAGCGTGCTTTTGACCAAAAGGTACGACCTCGTGTGTATCACGTAGGTGATATGGTGCTGAAAAGGATCCTTCCTCCTCAAAATGATCATAGGGGCAAGTGGACACCCAATTATGAAGGTCCATTTGTGGTCAAGAAGGTTTTCTCTGGCGGAGCCTTGTTGTTGACTACCATGGATGGTGAGGATTTTCCATCCCCTGTGAATGCGGACGCAGTTAAAAAATACTTCGTATAAAGAGACCCGCTGGACAAAAAGAATAAAATGGTCCAGGAAAAAATGGGCATCCCGGCGAACCAAAAAAAAAAGAGAAAAAGGTTTGGGCAAAAATTAGGGATAAAAAGAAAAATGTACACCCGGCAAGTCGAAAACCCCATAAGGGCGGCTTGTTCACATTTTAATTCCAATTTTTTTCCAAACTTCATAAAATCATAAAAAATTGAAAATTGATCCAATTTCATCCCAATTTTTGCAAAATGCTCCTTATTCTGTCTAGTTTTTTATGATCATAAATTGGAAAATTTTGCATGGCTGGATTTTATTTGGTGCTAGGTTATGTGAGCATGTATCCATTTTTGACCTTGCCTTGCTTACCTTATTTTGAAATGCTTGTTTCTTATCCAATGAACTTGAAATTTTGCATGCTAACTCTAGACACATTGATGGACACTTTGGCTTTGGTTTGATATTTTTCCCATGCTCCATTTCTGTTTTATGCTCATGCTAACATGGTGTGACAATTTGTGTCACACCTTTTGATGCTCTTACTTGTACAATGTGATTGCCATGCCAAATGACCTCCAATGCTTCTGATTTTTTGTGTGATGAATGTTGTGGATTTCTTGATTGCTCATGAATTTTCCCAAAATTATTTGAATCATTTCTGTTTTGATTGAGAATTTTCATTCATGTTGATCATTTGGATGCCTTGAATTGGTCATTGACTTCACATGCTTGGTAAATGAACTTGCTTAGTGATTATGATTTGGTTCTTTTTAGGACTTATTCTTGAGTGATTAAACATGCCTTGTGTTAAGTTTGAGCTTCTGTTTTGGAGTTTTGATCCTCTTTTGACCCTAGGCTTTGACCTAGTGGTTTGGACTTACCATTTGGATTGTGATTTCAGGTTCAAGTATTCATCCCCCTAAGTGATGATGCTCCTTCATTTGAGTTTGATTAATTGGTTGATGTTGGCTAACATTTGCTTGTTTTGTAGGCTTTGAGGACAATTCATTTGTGTTTGCCTAATGCCTTGCACCATTGTTGCCTGATTGGATTTGTCTGTCTGTTTGATATTAACTATTGATTGTTTGTCTGTACAGTTGAACTGATTGGTTTAGATTTTTTCACAGGTACCTAAGTTGCTTTAAGTTCATTTGAATTTGCTTTGCTAGCTTGGGGTTTGCATACCACTGAGGTATAATCTCTTAGTCTTCATGTAGTCTGGAAGACCTGTCCTATTATGTGGGCAGGCACCTGTCTGAAGTCCTCCTTAAGAGGCAATGCTTGTGATTGTTTAATGTTGTGCCCTGTACATTCAAAGACCTCCTAAGTGAAGAGGCATTGGCAGATACAAGGGATGTGCAATCCATCCCCTGCTATTCAGTTGTGTCATTCATTTTGCTCACACCATGTGTTGATGCATTGTGAATAAGAGCCCAAGATCTTGTTGTGTCAGTCATCTGTGGAGAAGAGTTCCTATATTCTGAACTCCCACACTTTCTATTTGAGTCAAGCTCTCCCCGGCCAGGGATAAGAGCTGGGAGGTCTTACCCTCACTTCCCATTTCATCTGCTTCACCCTAACTCCCAATGTTAGGGTTAAGAGCTAACCACACCCTTTTCCAGTTGGCTTGTTTGTCGAGGTTGACATGACCCCTTGACTAAAGCCCAACCTTGTATGAGCCATTTGTTTGCATATAGTGTGTGCTACTTGTGCTTGTGTTTGGTGATTGTGCTGTTTAGGCTAGCTTGCTTCTTGTGCAAGTTAGGATAGAAACCACAACATAGGGATTGTATGCATGACAACTTCTAGGCTCGAGTCGTAGTCTCCCTAGTAGTTTGTGTCTCCCTTTGTCTCTGGTTAGGTTGGAAGTTTCTCCCCTGTTTAGGGGAACTACGTCGCCCTGATCCTCATACCAGATGAGGTACGTAGGCAGGAGATGAGCAGATCTCTACGGGCGCCCTTTTTCTTTTTCAACCCCCTTTGTGTGTGTTTGGAGTCTGACGTAAGTCCAGCGATTGGCAGTTGGTTTCCTGTGTCTTGTTTGCTTGTTGGAGTCTGACGTAAGTCCAGCGATTGGCAGTTGGTTTCCTGTGTCTTGTTTGCTTGTTGGAGTCTGACGTAAGTCCAGTGATTGGCAGTCGGTTTCCTGTGTGTGTTTGTTGGTTCGGAGTCTGATGTAAGTCCAGCGATTGGCATTCGGTTTCCATGTTTGCCTGTTTGTGTGGAGTCTGACGTAAGTCCAGCGATTGGCAGTCGGTTTCCTGTTTGTGTTTTGTTTGGCGTGCGTTAGCCGAGCTACGGGTTCTCTGATTCTCCTCTGGCTAAGAGAAGATACGTATGCATAGGATGCGACATCCTAGCGAGCACGTTCCCCCTGTCCCGAACTACGTCGACTCTGATGTCTGTGCTTGACAGACTACGTAGGCCCAGGATGCGATATCCTGCCGAGTCCCGTTTCTTCCGTCTTTCATCTGTGTTTCCTTCCAGCCTTGTGCAGTTTGTGAGCAGTTTTCTAGCAACCTTATTCTATTCTTTTGAGCGTGGATCCCGTCGAGTATGACGGACGTGAGGGGTGCTAATACCTTCCCCTTGCGTAACCGACTCCCGTACCCTGTAATCTCCGGTCGTAAGACCATTTCCTTTCCAGGTTTACTTCGAGCGTTTCCTTTCCCTCTTTTGGGATAAATAACGCACGGTGGCGGCTCTGTTTGTTTGTTTTTCCCGCCGGTTGTTTTTCGCGGATGCGACACTAATGACTTGTCCTTCGTGGACTGTCTCCTCCTCTGCTGCCCCTATCTCTATCTGCACAGGAACAGTCGGTCTAATCATTGGCGTTATCTGTCGGGCCAGTGCCCCAAAAAAATTGCATAGACGCGTCAATTGGTTCGCCACCTGCCTGTTGGTTTTAGCAGATTCTTGGATTAGTGGATTGAAGACTCTGCTCATCTGGTTAGTCAACATGTTAACCAATTCATGGTTACTATCGTCCATTTGCTGTCTCAACACCGCTACTGAAGTGTTCGACAGCGGCATGGTTCTGTTATGAGTAGTGCTTCTTAAGTTGCCCCCTTGCGCTGATCCTGGCAAGAGAGGATTTGTTTCTGAAAACAGTGTTGCACTGGATGTCGACTGATATCCTGGCACTAAGGAATACGGCATTCCATAAATCGGATCTGTGGTGCCAAAACAAGGCACATAAGGTCTGAACGTCGTTATCGTTGATCCTGAACCCCCGGGTGGAGGCTAAGGAATTGATGTTCCAACCGCACCCGTAGTCGACATGGTTAAGGCTGCATTTGTCATCGGCGGCAAAGTGACAACCTGTGAAACTACTGTTTCCGTATTGGATAAAGTTCCCCGTGGAACTTCATCAGTGTTAGTTTCTGACAATTTCACACTACTTCGTGGCTTACTATATAGCTTATCACTTCTAAGTTTCATGCAATTTCGCAATTGCTCTAGCACGGTCCCACTGGGCGTGCCATTTTGTTTACTGTGGAAATTGGTAAACAACCGCTGGTCCTCCCTGGTCTTAAAACGAAGGGTTACTTGCAGGATCGACCAGTTGATCCTAGGACATGTGTTAGTGCAAGTGGGACTTGTTCGGACTTTCGACGAAATGACTCTGTGGGAAACGACTCCCAACAAAGTGTCGAACAAGTGTAGGGGTTTTCCACACGAACGGTTTTAGACAATGTTATCGCCTGCGGGTGACTCATGACCCACATCGCTATAACATTCAAAAGATGTATACTACGAACACGCTTTTGGTAAACTCTATGATCGTGATAGAGTCAGTGTCGACAGCGTAAACGACAACGTAAAATGATAACTCAAAAACAAAAGAAATTAAGATAAAATGTTCAGCGGGAACAATTGAAAAGTAGGGAAGTTGCATTGAAATAAATGTGGTAATTCACGTACATAACACTCTCAGAGAAACTTTTGCTTCCTCACGCTGGGAATGGGAAGTTTTCTTACAAGTGAATTCGTAGTACAAAGTGAACACCTTGATCCCCTTGTGGGATACTCCTATTTATACTGAACTAGAGGAACTATTCCTAAACTGACTTCCTAGAAGCTAGCAGATGTTATGACCCACGATTTGCATAACCGCTGCACCCATGTCTTGCTAACTGCTCCACGTTATGGCACTCTTATTTCTTTTTGGAACTGCTATTTTATTTTAAATTTCAAATTTCCCCCGTCCAAACGTCAAGGTAAAGCTGTCTTCCACGCATTTGATTAAAATTCTTTAAGTCCCAAAACCTCGTGTTGGTCGACATAATGACCTGCCGACGGAGCCGTCATTTCCTGTCGGCCTCCTCTTTTAGTTTTCTTTTCTTTCTTGATTGCATTCGACATCTTTTACCTTTTGGTAGGGTATAATCCCCACATTCATAGGCCTCTTTCATCACTTGTGCTTTCAACCTGCCTTAGGTATATTTCGTGGTAACATATAGCGATGTGGCATAACATGTGGAAATATTGTTGGCAACTGATATTGTAGGTTGGATGGCTGGTCTGAACATGTAGCATGCCTAGTGTACTATGTCAAATGGTGCAGGTATTGATGCAGGTTGAGTAGGTGGTTGGGCATGAAATTTGGTGGTCTAAATGAAGGTACAAAGTTATGACATACAAGGAGGCATACTTGAAGACAACATGGTCATGGATGAAGGATGCTTGATGTGCTTGGAGGTTTTGAAGAGAAATAAGTGTAGAATTAATCAGTGTATTTCGATCCACATTCTCCTACTATTGTACTTAGGCATTTCTCTAGTTTATTTTTATTAATTTTACTATTTTATTGTGTTTTTAGATTTAATTTTATTTTTGCCTTTATTTTAATTTCATATTTTATTTTCAGCATTAATAGTTATTTGATATATATTTACTATGCAGACCATAACTTGAGATAAGAAAATCGGATTGACACGTTCTAATATGTGTTGAAAAGCTAAGAGAAAGAGATACAAGTTTTATGTTGAAGTTAAAAGTAGATTCGAAGTGAAGGAGGGTCGAATAATTCGTTGAAGTTTCAGACTTAATTAAAATAATTAGTTTGAGTCGGTTTTTGTAATTTTCGAGTCGGATCCCATAAGAGCCCAAATTTCCCTTTTGTTTTATAAGGATTTCTACTGCTACTGTTCGCTCTCTGACGATTCACTGCTCACGAATATTTCTAAAGTTTTGCGCGAACCTATGGAGAACTGACACTCTCGGAGTTGATCTACTATAATCGCGCCTCTATTATACTTTGAGGTTTTCATATTTCCCAATTAATCTATTTTCCTTTCAATTCTTATCTTTGATAATCAAATGCTTAATTCGATTTATCTTAGGGTTGATTGATTTTTTTCGATGATTGTATGTTCCTTTACCTTAAATTGCGTCTTCTTAATTTACATTTGTCTTATTGCATTTGCTTAATTCGCGATTGTTTTAACCCATCTGCTTAATTCAAAAATTAGGAATATATATCTTGTGGTGTCAATTGCACTTGTTTGATTGATGATATAATCGAAAAGGAATAGGGACTGCTTAGGGATTGAGAATCATTTTGATCGATGATAAGTTAAGAGACTAAACAGTAGATCAACTTATTTCATAATCACTTATAATCACTTATCCTAATCTAATCAAACCCCTATTTTATTTTCTTATTTGGTTAATTTGCCAATAAACATTGTGATACGATACTTGAGTGTCGCTTCCCTTTTTATTATGATTTGTCTTACACTCGTTTTTTACTCGTGTGCGACAGCTGATCAGAAGTCAATGTGGAGTCAAAGTCAGAGTTGGTCAACTGTTTGACCAAATGTCAATAGTTGACCAAATAGTCAACTGTTGGTAAAAAAACAGATTTTTCATGTATTCTTCCATTTTTGTAGTGTACTTTGGTATTTTGTAATGAGATTTACTCTTGAATGTGTAAGGTTGACTTTTAAGTAACTTGTACTTTAAGTAATTGAAAGTTAATAGCCCAAGTTAAAGTAAAAAGAAACTCTTTTAAGTAACTTCCACTTGAATGCAAACTCTTGATTAAAAGCTAATAGCCCAAGTTAAAGTAAAAAGAAACTCCACAAGACTTGGTCAACTATTTGAGCAAAAGTCAACAGCTTGACCAAAAGTCAACTATGCCATGAATATCTCATTTTTCATGATGGGTACCAATACAATAGCCATGATTTAGACTTGAGGTGGGGATTCCAAAGATTAGGTCAAAAGTCAACTTTCATAGTTGACTTCGACCAAAAAGTCAACATGATCTTTCTTCTTCTTTAAGTAACTCTTCATTTGACTTGTTCCACAAAAACCTTAATCCATTAGAGATTAATAGCACCTTCTTACACCATAAGTAAAAAACCTTAATCATCTAATCAAACCATCAATAACCGAGTGTTGAGACTCAGTTGAAATCCATGTAGTAAGAATCCTTTGAACCAATGAATGAATGGTTATATGCAATGCATGAATGTTTGAATGATATGAATGGCTCCTAAATGCATGATTAATAGGCATATGTATGCAAATGAACAAACTCATAAGACAAATGAATTGAATGAGGGGTAGGGAAAATTTGGGGTATGACAAATGATTGAACATCTTCAAAGGTCAATGAATATCTTTCATACAAGAGAGTTCCTAATAAAAACTATTTCCAAACATAATTTGAAATGTTACTTTGACATGCTTTATGGACCCATCTACACTAATATTGTAACAAAGTTATGGGTAAATGCCTTCGTTAGGCAACTGGTGGGGATGCTAAGTCGATACAGTCCAATGTATATGGCTTTTCTATTACCATTACTCCATTACTTATTGCTCAGACAATAAAGTCTGAAGAGAAAGGTAGTTGTCTTGAACAATATAGATTCAACAATGTCTTCTCAAACCACCTTCTCCTAATTAATATCAACTAGAATAACCTCATCAGTTCTGCTACTCTCATACCAATTGCAAAAGTTTGATATTAACTTCTAGTGTCAAATCTTCGTCTAAGAGAGAAACAATTAGAAATGCTTACTTCATATGACAAGCATCTTTTGTGCTTCCTTATCCATAACGTCAAAATTAATCTTCCTCTTACTATTTTTAACTTCTTAATGGAAATGATTGTGACCTCTCGCTAGGAAATAAATTTCCTCATACCATATGGAAGAGTTCTTTCTGAACTTTTCTCAGTTATAGATATTTAAAAGGGTAAAAAAAGCAGGATTAACTGCTGAAGTTGAGTGGAGTCAGAAGTTTGAATATGTGGAATAGTTCTCTGATTATTAATGAATTTTTTTCTTTCCTTTTCAATCTTATTATTACGCAATCGTTTTTATTGATAAAAAATATTTTGAGTTTTTCTATTGACTTAGAGAAAAATATAGAAAAAAAATTTTAACAAAGAAAAAATGGAATCCAGAAAGACGCTAAGTAAGAAATACTAATTAAACCATTAAAAAAATATAAAAATGAAGTAACCGAGATTCGAAGCGTCCCTAGTATTTATATTCCCTCGGCTTTTACAAATGACCAAGGTAATATGTTATATTAAAAGTAAAATAACACTCCTTATTGATATATTCCCTCGGTTTTATGGATAACCGAGGTAAAAGGTTGTTAGCATGACACTACCAAGAATTATACTTTCGGCTTTTAGCATTTCGAGGTGAAATTTTCGTCATAAAAAGTGTTATTTGTAGTAGTGTGAGCATGAGACTTTAGTAAAGCATACAACAACAACAATAATTCTTGATCTTCATCACCAATCTTGAATTCGATATTCTCAAGATCAAGAATCAATTTGTTGAGCATATTCAACTACTCAACTAAGACTTTGTCTCCACTCATCTTGAATGATTACAAAGCTTGCTTTAGGTAAAGACAATTGACCAAGGATTTTGTCATATACAAACCCTCGAGTTTTGTCCACACACCAACTGCAATTTTCTCTTTTGAAACATGCCGAAGAACCTTATCACCAAGGCTCAATATAATGACATTGTGGACTTTCTCGATCATCATAGTCTTCTCCTTCTCCGCTAGGGCATCATCCACCTTCTCTAATCCTTTCAACGCTTCTAACAAATCCTGCTGAAAGAGTATGACTTGCATCTTCAAGCACCACAAATCAAAATCATTCACACTGGTGAATTTTCCAATCTCATACTTTATTGACGACATCTTCTTCTCCACGTTCATCGCACCCGTTTGTTGTAATGAAGTATTGTCAAGAATAAATTGAAATTATGAGAAAGATTGAGTTTTTTGAATAAACAGGAGAAACCCTATTAGGATTTCATGAAAGAGAGAGAAAAGGGAAGAAGAAGGAGAAAGGTTCAGAATTGGTTAAAATTGTTTATCTATTCGCTTACTTAATTAGGATTCAAACATTACAAGTGAATAACAACAACTAACTCCTCCAACAACCTAAGAGAACTACTTTATTTATAGACTACTAAGCTAACTTAAGCTACAAGTTAACTTAAACAATTGGGATAACAAACATGCCCAATTCGACATGCTAACAATCCTAGCAACTCGACTACTGAATGCTTGAGTATACTTCGACTACAGCACGCAAGGTCAACATGTAAATAGACTTCGACTACATGCTAAGCGTTTGTCGAACCAAGAAGCCACCCTTGTTGAGACTAGAATTCGATCCAAATTCTCACATAATGAAACATACATTTCAACATAGTACAACATACAATTTAATGCAGAAACAAAATAGACAAACAAACATTTATAAAATTAAAGTACCAACAAGTTGATATTTAGGAATACCTTGATCTATTAAATAAAAGTCTTCCTTAATGATACTCATAATGTCTTGAACAATCTTTAAATAAGAAGAAGAGATAATATGCTTATGTCCGTATATTAGGGATCATAACCTCTATATATATATATATATATATATATATATATATATATATATATATATATATATATATATATATATATATATATATATGATTTAGAATTTTCATTATTCTGAAATGGATTCTAACAAATCAGATTTAAAGTTGGAATGTTGGGCCAATATCAATCTAATTACTAAATGGTTTAGTGAAAAATTGTTCCTAGGATCCTTTAGTAATTACAAAGAACATTATAACTTCTTGAAGTGGTTTGCCACTCAAATTTTGAAGGAAGTGTGAACTCAAGAAAATATTCTTTTTAAGTATATTTTTCTTTTAATCGGAGAAACAATACTATGGAAAAGTGAAAAACAATATTTGATTACTATTTTTAAAGTATAGTGCGAACAAAATTCATAGCATGCTTTGAGGTAACAATTTAAGCATTGTAATCAGGGAAAAGTTGGTATTGTCGACATCATAACTAGGCCGACAAATGATACTTTTAATATGTAAATACAAATTTAAAAATATTAATTTGTTAATACATCCCACTATCACCGTCACATAATCAATCAAAACGCTACATATCCATATTTTTATAAATTTTTCTTATTAACCGAGTATCTTCTTTGTAGAACTGTATAGACTAATCTTTCAGAATTAAAAAGATTTATCATTGTTGAATTTACATTTAAGGTTAAATTGTAAGAAATTTTTATTATCTCATTCAAATATTTTTGAGAAAATCATTAATTAATTAATTTGAGAAAATCATAATAATTAAAAGTTGATCCAACTTTATTATACCTATATATAGTATGCTCCTTTTTCTTTTGTAATATTGCTATAGTGTGTAAACCATTATAGTGTTTGGCACAAACAAAGCAAATTTATCCGCATGCCGAATTGGTTTTCGACTATCCATAGCTTATTGTAGACGAGAGACAAAACAAGGTGTATTGACACACCACCGGGGTCTCACTTGTTCCCATTCATGGTGCACTTTTTGGTCGATTCTAGTTGGAGGCTTGGAATAAAAAACATGTCACATTTTGTGATTAGAATTACCTTTTGTTTTTGTCGGTGATGTGGTTTGTTGTAAGAGGAAAGTTCATAAAGTCTCAACCGTAAGCGACAGAAAACATTATAGCTAAGAGATTAGACAAAAGAACTGAGAGATCTCTAAATTTTGTTGTTAAAGTTCTTGTGATTTGACTCCATTGTTTGCTGTTGGTTTTCATAATCATTTTGTGTTTGTTAGCTGTACCCAATATCGATATACTTCAAGTTAGTTGATGCGTGTTTTTGTGCTAGCTAATATTATTGGGTTTTCATGATGTATCCATCCATATAGGTAGATTGCAAAGAATCTAGATAAGTTCTGAATCCTAATGTGTCGTGCATTTGTTGCTTCATCGTACTATTATTAACACATGAACCCATGTTCATCGGAAGGTATAGGTTTAGAGTGCTGCACAAATTTGTTGGTAAACTTTTTTTTAAAGAATTTTTTAATGCATAATGTGAAAATATTTAAATGTTTCTAAATTATGAAAATGTATTTTTAGACGCGCCTAATTCTCAGTTAGTGTTAAAATATTTTGAAGATATATCTTCATCTATTTTATAGAGATGTATCTCCATTTATTTTATAAAAATGTATTCCGGTAATCTATCAGAACAAAATAGTGCATATTGTACTTTGTTTACGTGTATTTAGATAAAGATTTAAACCATATAATCCATATAAACCATACAATCCATATGCAAAAACTGACGTATATTACTCCAAATGGTCCAAATATCATATATAAATAAAGTCGAATACAACAACAAAGTAGCATGAGGTGAAAATAAAATACAATCCATATTACAACTACTAGATACTACTGCACTATTGTGTATGTCAGACTACATCTCATCTGCCTCCTCTACCTCCTCGGGCTCCTCGATCATCAATCCCCATGCCCTCTGGCACTGTTTCCGGTACATCAATGCCCCTAGTACCTCCGTCATGATGGCGTCTGCGTGAGGATGGAGGGAGTGATGCGTCTGTAGGTGAAATTCATCTCCTACGAAAAGAAGAAGATGGAGAAGCATGAGGAGAATCATGAGCCCCAAAAGTAGATGCCTCTACATGGTCAGAGGGAACAAGAGCCTTCGAAACCTGACTCTTCTCCCTCCGCACTGATGCATGTTGTGCAACCCTCTTGTGCCTCAGTATATCATGTCTATCATCCATAATGCCTGAAAGTTAAAGTAAACCAGACAATTAGTGCAAGCAAGCAACACTACAAGTAAGAAAATAAAAAATTAAAAAACTGAGAAAATTCTGGAGATCGATCTCCGATTACTAAGAAAATTAAACATTGAAAATTTTTCAGAGATGCACTCTGGAATTTTCTACAACACAGATTGCGTCAATAACGCAAATGTACACATGCAATCACAAAAAATAATGTTTTGATCATCCTTTTCAGCCAACAAACGTGTTTTCCACTATGTCTAAACTATCATACATGCAATTTCTACTCATTTCTAACCTTAATCATCAATTTCTACTCGTTTACACAAAAACTCAAAAACTTTTCAAAACATAGAAAAACTTACAAATTTCAACTTTGCTTCAGTGTTGGATGATGTTTCTGATGTTGATTGAAGTTCCCTTGAGTTTCATTGTTTGATTTTGGACTTGGTGATGAGAAACAATTTGATAGAGTTTGAAGTGGTTATGAGAAATATCAGAAATGAGGAATGATAATGGTTCTGGCGCGATTTAAGCTCCAAAACATTCCGGAGACGCATCTTCGAAATAAGTTCGAAGATGCGTCTCTAGAATATTTTAACATTAACTCGGTATTTAGTGCGTCAGGAGATGCATCTCTTGAATCTAGGGGCATTTATGTATTTCTGCATGGTGGTTAAAAAACACATAAGGTGCATTAAAATATTTTTTTTATGTATACATCGAAACAGATGTTGTAGAGTGAGGAATGTAGTGCTCATAGGCTTAAGCTTTGGCCCATCTGAGGTGACAATATGGGTTGAGAGCTCAATTTATGTCAATGCATGTATATTTCCTTCATTGTTGGGGAGAATATAAGAGTCGAATGATCTAGAAGGGGGAGGGGAGTTAAATAGGCCAAACTTTTTTTCACAAGTCAAATTTTTACAAATATATGTGTGGATAATAAATAGATGTGAAAGATAATATAGGTTTTATAAAAAGAATATGATTGGATGAATATCACATTTAACTAGGTTCATTAGAAATTACAACAATTTAGAAGGATGTGTCATACCCCAATTTTGTCCGGCCATTTGTGGTTTACCCATAAGATTTCTTTGTTTCAAATGCCCATTTGCATAAGTGTGTTCATAATCTAAAATATGGTTTGAATCTTTTTATATTACTAATCCAAAACTTATTTTTTTTATTAGTAAGTATTAAGAGTCATGTTATTATTTCTATGATCACTATTTACTAGTCCATTTACACATCCCAAATATTTATACCAAGTTCTAAGTTCTTCATGGGTTCCCAAATTAAATTTGCATTTTTTTAGAAACATGTATGTGTTTTTTTTAAAATTAAAAGTCCCATATTTAGATTTTTGTATTTAAAATAGAATTGTGTTTTTTTTTATTAAAAGTCCCATGTTTAGATTTTTTGTATTTAAAATAGAATTGTGTTTTTTTAAATTAAAAATCTCATGTTTATATTTTTGTATTTAAAATAAAATTATATTGTTTTTAAATTAAAAGTCTCATATTTAAGTCATTATACTTAAAATAGAAATTTGTTTTAAAATTAAGTCATTATACTTAAATTAGAAATTTTGATTTTTTAAATTAAGTCATTATACTTAAATTAGAAATTTGTTTTTTTTTAAATTAAGTCATTATACTTAAATTAGAAATTTGTTTTTAAAATTAAGTCATTATACTTAAAATAGAAATTTGTTTTTAAAATTAAGTCATTATACTTAAAATAGAAATTTGTTTTAAAATTAAATCATTATACTTAAATTAGAAATTTGTTTTTTTTTTAATTAAGTCATTATACTTAAAATAGGAATATGTTGTTTTTAAAATTAAGTCATTATACTTAAGTTGGAAATTTGTTGTTTTTAAAAAAAATTGAAATTGATTAGCATAAATAAATATTGAGTTAAATTTTGAAAAAATTAAAAGATAATTACATAATTAAAATTTAATCCAAATGTTACATAATAAAAGTATCCACATAAATAACAAAAAAAAGCTTAAATTAAAATTATAAAAAAGATCTTGCTGATAATCCAAAAAAAGTAGTTACATAGTTCTCCAAAAAAAAAGGAAGTTTCAAATTAAATTTACATATTAAAAAAAAACTCCAAATAATCCAAATTTACACAAAAATCCAAAGGAGCATTTGATTAATTTACAGGTCACAAAAATAATCTAAAAATTCTAAAAATAATTGAATGGAGTCTAATGGTTTGAAGTAGTCTTCAGAGACTTTCTCCAAAGCCAATGGTCCCTTCGTGTAGTGCCCCAACTCAAAAAAGCCAGCGCCCCTTTTCAACCAATTCAACATCACCTCACCTGCAAATGCAAAACCAAATTCAAAGTTAAAAAAAACTGCTTATCAAAATAAGCACTTAAAACAAACTGAAAAATAAATGATAAAGTAAGCAGATTAATTGGTTACACAGTAAACCAAGGAGAACACTCAAGAACACTTTGCAATATCCACATCAACAACCTTAAATCCATAAGGTAATTATCCCACAAAATATGGAAAAAGGATAACTTAACAAGTTATCTCAGAACCTCAGTATTCATCACATATATAACAACAACAAATTAACAGTAATAAAAAAGATGTTTTGAAAAAATCAAACAGAGGAGAACAATCAAAAACGTTTTTTTGCTGTTAAACCCAAACCAAAGTAAAGAACACATTCTGGAAAAAATTCACAAAGCAACAATCAAAACAGTAATTTATAAAGCATCCAAACCCTAAGATTCAAGCCAAGCAATAACAGCATACAAAGCAAAAAAATAAAGGAAAGCGAAAATAGAAGAGGACGGAAAACTTATCTTAAACTGTGGGGAGCTTCGCCGGAGTTGGACTTCAAACAAGTAAATTTTCCCTTCTTTTTTTTGCTCAAGTCTTTGCATCACCATTTACGCTTCTCCATACTGAATAAGACCCTTCTCTTAATTTCTTCAAAACATTACCGTAAGACTTTACATCTTGAATTTAGGGTTTAGGTTTGGGCGTTTAAGTTTTGTGGTTTAGGTTGAGGGTTAACCAAGCTTCGTTTGGCCGTGTGAGAGGGGAAGTTTAGGGTTAGCTTTAGTTTGGTGTTTCGAAGGAGGCCCCCGATCCGGCCATCTGAGAAAGAATTTGAAAAAAGTAAGGTTAGATTTGAACTCAGAAGCTAAAATAAATTGGGGTTTATGTTTAAAAGTTTGATTTTTGGGTGGAGAGTCGCCAGAGAAGATGGCGGCGCCGCCACGGTTGGCCGGCCGCCACCGTCTTCTCTGGCAGTGTTGGCCGTGAGCGGTGGCGAGAAAGAAAGGAGGAATTGCAGAACGCATGAATGAAGAGAGAGAGAAGAAGAATTTGCAAATGAGAGATTTTCTCTTATTTCTGTTTTTTAAGGGCCACTGAGAGCCTCTGCGTGTGCGCCAAGTGGCGCTGTGCTAGAAGTCCAATCTCAACCTCTCCCTTCCACATTTTGGGCCCTCAGACTGGGCTTAAAACCATTTTTTTGCTATTTAAACCCTTTTTTATGATCCAGCAACGCCTAGGTTTGGGTTTTCACCACCACTAGCCCATTCTCTTTATTTTCTTGACTTATTCTTTCTCTTTTATTTATATATTTTACCTATATACTTATAATATATATTTAATTAAATAGTTTAGTTGTTTAAATTATTTTTACAATATTTAAAAATCTTATTTATTTTCATTTCATTTCATTAATTTTATTTACTCTCCCTCAAAGTTATAACTATATTATTATTATTATTATTATTATTATTATTAGTACTTAATAGTAAATATGTAATTATGTTGTTATTATTATTATTATTATTATTAATATTTAAAGGCAAATATGCAATCACTTGGTTATATCATCTTTTTTAATTACCTATTATTTAAAATAATCTAATAAACATTTAATTAATTAATTACATTATTATTAACATCACTTATAATTTAGATAGTTGTGTATTTTGGTGGGGTGTGCGTGCATGATTATGTTGTAGTTATTTATTTATACTGAGTCGCGAGTGCATATGGATGACAGTTTACAACTGTGACAAATTAGGTCGCTTTCACCGATTTAAAAATCATTCGAGCTAATTTTAAAAAGAAACAGATAAAACTCCTCGATTCAACATCGAGTCCATTTTTCAATAACCTTTGTAAGTCGATTGCTTTTTAAGCATCTCCATCAACCTCACATGGCTTACTCTTGGGCCTTCTTACAATGAGACCTATTCGGTTTTAATTAATCGATTAAATGAACTATTCACTAAATAAATTCAATCCATTCACAAAATACAAATTTAAAACCTCGATCCAACATCGAGTATTTTCATTCAAATTAAATTAAAATGCCCAATCACAATCAAATACCATTTCATTTGCGAAATGAAAAGGGGGATGGTTTTGAGTTTTCAACTCCTCTCCTCGATTATTTGAATACGAGTTCTCTTACTCGGTTAGTCAAATAGTCGTCACTTCTATCCACCTAAACACAATTAAATCAAAACATTTCCAAAATAAAGAAATGAAAAGGGAGATGACTTTGAGTTTTTGACTTCTCTCCTCAATTGTTTGAATACGAGTTTCCTTACTCGGTCAGTCGAACAATTGTCATTTTCCACCAACTTATATAACTTAATCAAATCATTTTATAATAAGAAACGAAAAGGGAGATGACTTTGAGTCTTCAATTTCTCTCCTCGACTATTTGAATACAAGTTCTTTTACTTGGTTAGTCGAATAATTGTCGTTTCCTCTACAAATCTCCAAATCTCGATTAAATCAAAATATTTTCACAGTGAGATAAATGAAAAGGGAGATGACTTTGAGTTTTTGATTTCTCTCCTCAATTGTTTGGATAAGAGTTCTCTTACTCGGTTAGTCAAACGACCGTCATTTCTCCGTAAATCAACAAATCAATCAAAACTTTACGAAAAGGGAGATGGTCTTGAGTTTTCAATTCCTCTTCTCAAATGCTTGGATATGAGTTGTCTTACTCAGTTATTCAAGTACTTGTCGTTCATGCCAAAATACATCAACCTTATACGACCTTATTTTCATAAATATTTGGATGAAACAGAAAGCGGTCTAGAGTCTTCTATTCCTCTTCCCGATTATTAGGATGCGAGTTGTCTTACTCGAATATCCGTGTAATCGTCATCCATTCAAAACACTTTAATTATCATCAAATCCTTTTACAATTAAGGATGAAACAGAAAGCGATCTAGAGTCTTCTATTCACTTTCCCGACTGTTAGGATGCGAGTTGTCTTACTCGACTATCCGATTAATTGTCATCCAACCAAAAATATCTCAACACATCAAATTTATCTGTCCTCGCCCTCGTGCGATCGAAACCAATCAAACAAAACGTCAAACATATTAATCCAACTTGTCACCCTCGTGTGACCAAAACTCTTTTCAGAAAGAACATTGTTTAATCCTTTCTAATGCGCACAACAAACTAGCACTTAATCCTCCGCCGAGAGTAGTCAAGCCAACGTTTAGCCTTTAGAATGCGACCTAAACATATGTTCACTAAAAGAGACCAACCAACCGTAGTTCCCCGAACTACGAATGCTTTGATTTCCTTATTTAAGGATACGTAGGCAGGAGATTACTGTATCTTCGCGAGCACACTAATAAAAAACCTCCCATTTCCCTTTCTAAGGTTCTCATCCATTTTCTATTTTCAATGTTTTATAACCCAAAGATAACAAACAAACATAAGTTAACACACGAAACGCACATTAGAACTAAAAGGTTCCCGTTGAGTACAACGGACGTAAGGGGTGCTAATACCTTCCCCTTACGTAATCCACTCCCGAACTCGAATATGGTTGCGACGACCATTATTCCATTTCCCAAAGGTTTTATCAATATTTTCCTATCCCTTTGTTGGGATAAATAAAGTTCGGTGGCGACTCTGTTCGAACGTGATTTTTTCCGCGACCATCGCGAGGAATCGTATTTTTCGAGATGCGACAGATGGCGACTCTGCTGGGGACTAGCTCCAAGCAAGAGAGAGTGAAGCCTAATTTAGTTCAATTGATGTATTGTGTGTTAATTTTGTTTATCTGTTTATTATTTATTCTGTTATTATTATATTGTCATAATTATTGTGATTTATTGATAATCTTTTATTTGGGGTTCTATGGTTGGTGATAGTTTGTGAGATAGGCTCTCCACCCGAGTCTGAGAAAAACCATAAGATTAAGTTGGTGGTTGCGTAGTGGGCGCCCACAAGGAGTCTTCCTTGTTAGGAAGAAACGAAGACCCCGCCTAGAGGATATTCTCTTGAAATATTATTGCCCGACGAGTTTTCGTCACGACGATAGTATTCTCAAGTTGGATCAATGACTCTAGGGACCTTTTAACCCATTATATCCGGTGGTTATGTAGTATTTACCTGAAAAGTCTCAGACTTATTAGGTTAATACGAAAGCCCCAATCAGATGAGATCCCTTGGGCGTATTACTACCTTACAATGGTATTCCCAACCTCGATCTATGACTCTGAGAACCTTATTAGAACCTTGGACTCAAGAGTTGTGTAGTATGGGCCCACTAGGAGTTTTCCTCTTTGGGACCATACGAAGGCCTCACCCAGATGAAACTTTGTTTGGGGATGTTATTTGCAGATGAGTTTTCATCATGACAATAACTTTCCTAGATATTGATTGATGATTTTGGGAACTTGTTACCTTTAGCATTCTACCAAAAGGGTTTTGTTTAGTAACCAAGAGTACCCACTCGCATGACCTATATATCAACCTACATGTGACACGCATAATATCATTCATAGCATAACATTCATATTATTTTATTTCCAAGGAATCTGAGTATCATGAGTTGCAGGAATTCAAGAAACATGGAATCAAGCAAAAGAAACATTTACTCCTTCAAGTTCAAGGATCCCGATCTGAAGAATTTACGTAACTTGGTCTCTCAGATGCACCCTGTATACAGAATCAACTTTGGAAAGAATTATGGCAATTTACTCAGCATCCTCAATCAACAAGTGGACCATACAACCTTGATCACTTTAGCCCAATTTTATGACTTACCTTTAAGATGCTTCACATTCCAAGACTTCCAGCTAGCACCAACGTTGGAAGAATTTGAGCGTCTTATTAGGATTCCTATGAAGGATAAGCCACTATTTGAAGGGACAGATGAATCTTTGCCCCTCTGGGTCATTGCCAGTGCGCTTCACATGGATGAAAAGGAAGCAAAAGACAATTTAGAAACCAAAGGAAATACCAAAGGGTTTTCACTAAGTTTTCCTTTGGAAAGAGCTCATACCCTGTTGAAGGCAGAAAGTTGGGATGCTTGTTACTCTGCTATTGCATTGGCTATCTATGGCATCGTCCTGTTCCCTAATATGGATGGTTTCGTAGACATGACTGCCATTTGTGTTTTCCTTACTAGGAACCCAGTACCCACTTTGTTAGCCGATGTCTATTATCACATAAGTCATAGGTATATTAAGAAGAAGGGATTGATTGCTTGTTGTGCTCCTTTATTGTATCAGTGGTTTCTAGAACATCTTCCGAAGACAGGTGCTTGGGTTGAACAGACAGATATTAGTTGGCCTCAGAGATTGGGATCACTCCGATCTGAAGATCTCTCTTGGTACTCCAAAGAATATATCAACGTAGACATCATATTCAGTTGTGGAGATTTCCCAAATCTACCACTCATTGGAACTCAAGGATGTGTGAATGCTAATCCAGTTCTATCACTCAGACAACTCGGTTACCCAATGGAAGGCCCTCCAGAGGCAAATTCTTTGGAAGCTTTCTTGTTACTTGACTTTGGGGCTGAGAATCCTAGCTTATTCCAGCGAAGCAAAGAAGCTTGGAAAAATGTCAATCGAAAAGGAAAAGCTGAGTTAGGGAGAGCAAATGGGATTACAAAAGAACCATATTTTCAGTGGGTAAAGGAAAGGGTGCAGATAATTAAAATGCCATTCGTCATTCAGACACCTATACCTCTTTCTGAACCTAAGCTCACCCATGTCCCTATTGAAGAAATGGAGGAACTCAAGACCATCATGGCAAAGCTAGAAAAAGAGAATGAAGAGCTGCAGACAAAACTCCAACAAACCATCAATGAGAAAAATAATATGAAGTGGGAGCTTGAGAGAAAAGAAGCGCAACTTCAAGCCCACGTGGAAAAGTTCAACAAGGAGGAGCATAAGAGAAAGAAGATCAAAGTGGGATTAGAACAGGCTAATCATTGTTTGGATACTCTTAAAGGTCAACTACGACAAGCTCAGAAAGAATGTCAAGACAATGAGCGTTGGTGGCATCTAGCCACAAAGGAGAACAAGACGATAAGGGATACACTTGGGGATCAGATAAAAGAACTAACCAATTCTGTTCGTCAGGCAAAAGTAGAAGTAGATCAGGAGCGCCGACTCAAGAAACTAGCCACTAAAGCTTCTAGGGTGTCACCCATGGTATGGGAGGAGAAGTGTCGAGAAGTAAGAGATGCTAGGGAGTCTGTAAGCTATTGGAAGAACCAGCTAGAGTCATTACGCCAAGACAGCTCCATATGGCTGAAAGAGCGAGACTATGTGATTGAAGATTATGAATCCTTTAAGAAGACCATAGACTTCTTACAAGGGGACAGGGATAAGTTTCGTGCAAAACTCGATGGGCTAGTAGGATTCTGTAATTGGGCAGCTAAAGAATTTCCATGGAGGTTGAGAGACGCAGTCGAAGAGTTGAAAGAAGATATCACTCCTCCAGCCATAATCAATTTCGTTCTGCTCTGCAAAGGGTTGTTGAAGAGATTCAATGAGGAACTAGAAGAGTTTCAGGCCAGAAAGCCGGTTGTTTAATTTTCTTATGTCTTGTATTTTGTTCCTTTAAAAAATGTACTTTTGAACTATGACCTTTTTGGATCTCTATGTTATGTATTGGAATGAATGACGTTCAAAAATTACTCCATTATTGCTATTATAAGTATTTTCTTTGTTTCTTCGAATTACTAACGACTAATGAAACTCGAATGAATCCCTGGAAATAAAATATGCATAATATTCGCATCTTCATTATGCATCACACTTCATGAAAATCAAAAACTTACCCAACCTTTTTACCCTTTATCCAGCCACACTGACTAATCGACACCGGTACGAGACGCGAAGCAAATTCAAGATGACATTAGAACAAGTGGAGGCCAACCAGGTTACCATGAGGACAGACATCAATACGATCCAGGAGAAGATGGATCAACTGTTGGAGACAATGCTTGCAATCGCTCAAAGAGAGAGGAGCGAGGAGGAAGAAGCTAGGGCAAAAAGGAATGATGGCACGCCAGGTCCGAATCCCCAAGACGAAAGTTACGTCCCCACCAAGAAGAGATTGGTTCAGATACCAGTAGGAGGCAAAGGAGATGGAGACCGTGCATAACCTTTTGATACGTCTACTCATCATGGATCCGAAATTGGAGATGACCAGTATGATGCATTCTATATGCCTGATCAACCAAAGCCTAAGATACTTTCAAATCCCGCTACAGGTAGGCTCTGTGCCCTGGAAAAGAAAATCAAAGCCATAGAAGGAAACAACATCTTCGGTGCTTCTGCCATGAACATGCGTTTGGTATCGAATTTAGTCATCCCGGCTAAATTTAAAACCCTGATTTTGAGAAATACAAAGGACAGACTTGTCCAAGAAGTCACTTGGTGATGTACTTCAGGAAAATGGCTGCTCATACCGAAAATGACAAACTACTCGTACACTGTTTCCAAGACAGTTTAAGTGGGGCATCTCTGAGATGGTATATGAGTTTAGAACAAGGACGAATTCAAAGTTGGGAGGATTTTGCTGACGCATTTCTCTGTCAGTACAAATACAACTTAGATATGGCACCCGACCGAATGCAGTTGTAAGGGATGGCTATGAAGGAGAGTGAGTCATTCAAAGAATACGCCCAACGGTGGAGAGAGTTGGCTGCTTAGGTAGAGCCACCATTGTCTGAGAAGGAAATGACCGGTATATTTGTGGACACCTTGAAGGACCCATTCTTTGATCGATTAGTGAGCAATGCCGCATCTGACTTCGCACATCTCGTCACGATTGGAGACCGCATAGAAAAGGGGTTGAGGGATGGAAAAATTCCTAGAGCAGTGACAACATCTAGCGCACCAAAGAAATATTCTGGAGGCTTCCCAAAGAAAAGAGAAGGTGAAACAAACGCCATATCCAGGAACTATAAAGGAAAGCAACAAGCTTCATTTGGTCAAGTCGCTGCCGTGGTACCTATACCCTATCAACAACCAATACATCAACAACAAATGTATCAACCACAACATTAACAACATCATCATCAGCAAAATACCGCACCACCAAGACAGTTTAAGTCAAGACCTCCAAGAAGACAACTTGACCCTCTACCAGTACCTTAAAGTCAGATATTCCCATATCTGCAGAAGGAGGTCCTTCTAACATTGAGGGAATTAAAACCAGTTGTTTTTCCGTATCCACCTGGATACGACGCTAATGCCCATTGTGAATTTCACATGGGAGCACCTGGTCATACTTTGGAAAATTGTTTCGCATTTCAGAATCGAGTACAAGACTTGATCGAAGCCAAGGCCGTTTCTTTCACTCCAAGACGCCCGAACGTGAATACCAACCCTATACCGACGCATAAGGATGCTTCTGTCAGTGCCATTGAGGAGAGTGATCAAGGCAAATTGATCCGTAAGGTTGAAGAGATTCAAACCCCCATCACCATGATAGGAGCACAATTGCTGAAGAGCGGTCTGATCTTGGAAGAGCTGGTTGAGGAAGAAAGCAATGAAGAGTTGAAGAGTTTTATACAACAAATGCTGGATCGAGGGGAGTTACAGATAACTTACCGTGTCAAGAGCAAGCGTCAGGAAGAGATAGCCGTGGTAGATATCCCATATGATGAGGTCAAAGTAGAAATACCTATAAGCACATTGGTGATAGAGTTCCCAGCACCATTCGAATATAAAGATGAGAAGGCAGTCCCATGGATATACCAGCCCAGAGCTTTTAAGCAGGGGCAGGAAGATAAACCTTTAATGATTAACGAACCAAATGTCACTTTAATTGTGGGGCCAGCAGGAATGACGCGCAACGGCCGAGTGTTCGCACCAAGAACTGCTGATACGTCTGAGAGAGCTAAAGGGAAGGAGGCTGTTGTCCAGACCCCCATTCCTAATCAGGGGATGCAAGACATACACATGTCTCCTAAAGCTGGTGTCACTCGTGAGGAGGCTGAGGAGTTTTTGAAAATAATCAAGAAAAGCGATTACAAGGTGGTGGACCAGCTAAACCAAACACCTTCCAAAATTTCCATGTTATCTCTCCTACTTAACTCCGAAGCACACATGAATTCGCTGTTGAAGGTATTGAGCGCCGCTCATATCACCAAGGACATAACAATAGAACAGTTTGACGTCGTGATAGCTTGTGTGACTACTGGAAATTTCTTGGGTTTTAATGATGATGAACTACCGATTGAAGGAAAGAACCATAATAAGGCTCTTCACATCTCCTTGAAGTGCATGGATACTATACTGTCAAGGGTGTTGGTAGACACAGGTTCCTCTTTGAACGCCATGCCAAAGACGACCTTGATAAAACTGCCAGTGGAAGGGATAAGCATGAAGCCCAGCACCCTAATCGTAAAAGCATTTGATGGCTCAAGGCGAGCAGTGATAGGAAAGGTTGACTTACCAACCAAGATAGGTCCAACAATTTTTAATATTACATTCCAAGTCATGGATATACATCCTGGCTACAGTTGCTTACTCGGGAGACCCTGGATTCACTCCGCAGGTGCTGTCACCTCCACTCTGCATCAAAAACTAAAATTCATCACAAATGACAAAATGATTGTGGTTGGAGGAGAAGAAAATATCTTGGTCAGTCACTTAACATCTTTTCGGTATATCGAGGTGGATGGCGAAATCACTAAGACACCATTCCAATCCCTGGAAGTGGTAAACATGATGGCCTTCAACAAACCTTGGAAGTCCCGAAATCCGGACCATCCATGGCCTCATGGCAAGGAGCTAAAGCCGTTATGGAAAGTGAAGATGCACAAGACTGGGGCAAAGTGGTGGAATTGAAAGAGAAATGAGACAAGTTTGGCTTGGGGTATGACCCATCATCACACAAAGTTGGTAACCAATCTGACAAAGAGAAGATTCCTTCTGTGGAGAAAACATTCACCAGCGTTGGCCACATCTTTGGCAAGCAGGTGGCAATGATCAGTGAAGAAGACCGCAAGGAGGGGGAGTCCAGCTGGATGCGTCAAGCCGCACCTAATGAAGAACTAACAAACTGGAAGGCTGTGGAAGTTCCCCAAATATTTCAAAAGTAATTTTTATCATTTTTAGACAAAACCCTGTGCTCTGCCCAAGGCATAGTGGCATGTTGTAGGGCCTCCTTTATCTTTTTCAAGAGTTTTTATCATTAATGAAATGACGTTTTGCATTCAAATTTTTGTTCCTTTTCTTTCGTTTTGATCTATTTATGAAAATGGCAATCAATTTTTTATGCACGCACTTTCTAAATAAACCGCATAAATCATAACATGCAGAAACACCACCGAGACTATTGATAACGACACTGCTATGGTCCAATATGACTTTGATTGTCTAATCTACCAAGCTGAAGACGAAGTGGGGGAAGATTGCGAACTCCCTGAAGAGTTGGCCAGATTACTCAAACAAGAAGAAAAGGTCATTCAACCACACTAGGAAGACGTTAAAGTTATTAATTTGGGAACAGAAGAAGATAAGAGAGAAGTAAAGGTAGGCGCAGCGCTTCAAGATACAGTGAAGACAAGACTGATAGATCTCCTCCACGAATATGACGACGTGTTTGCTTGGTCATACCAAGACATGCCCGGATTAAACACTGACATCGTGACCCACAAGCTTCCCCTTAAAGAAGAATGCCCTGCTGTCAAACAAAAGCTAAGAAGAACTCAACCAGATATGGCTCTCAAGATCAGAGAAGAGGTGAGAAAGCAGTTTGACGCTGGTTTCCTGGAAGTCGCTAAATACCCATAATGGGTTGCCAATATTGTACCAGTGCCGAAGAAAGATGGAAAAGTCCGCATGTGCGTGGACTACCGAGACTTAAACAGAGCCAGTCCCAAAGACGATTTCCCATTACCTCACATCGATGTACTGGTGGATAACATAGCTCAATTCTCCGTGTTTTCCTTCATGGATGGTTTCTCAGGATACAATCAAATTAAAATGGATCCCGAAGACATGGAGAAGACCACGTTCATCACTCCTTGGGGCACCTTTTGTTACAAAGTAATGCCGTTTGGTTTAAAAAATGTTGGGGCAACATATCAACGTACCATGGTGACCCTCTTTCACGACATGATTCATGAAGAGATTGAGGTGTATGTCGATGACATGATTGCCAAATCCCAGACAGAGGAAGAGCACATCACCAACCTGGAGAAACTATTCACTCGTTTGAGGAAGTTTAGGTTGAGACTTAATCCTAATAAATGCACATTTGGGGTTCGATCTGGGAAGCTTTTAGGCTTTATTGTAAGCCAAAAGGGAATTGAAGTAGATCTTGACAAGGTTCGAGCCATTCAGAACATGCTTGCACCAAAGATTGAGAAGGAGGTCCGTGGTTTCTTGGGGAGACTAAATTACATCACCAGGTTTATCTCTCACCTTACTGCAACATGTAAACCAATATTCAAGCTTCTGAGGAAGAATCAAGGCATGGAGTGGAATGAGGATTGTCAGATAGCATTTGACAAAATCAAAGAATACTTGCAAGAGCCACCAATTCTAATGCCCCCTGCCGAAGAAAGACCTCTCATCATGTATCTAACCGTGCTCGATGAATCCATGGGTTGTGTATTGGGACAACAAGATGAGACTGGTAGAAAAGAGCATGCCATCTATTATCTGAGCAAGAAATTTAATGATTGTGAGACCAAATATTCACTACTCGAGAAGACTTGTTGTGCACTCACATGGGCTGCTAAGCGTCTCAGGCAGTACATGCTAACTCACACAACTTGGCTGATATCTAAAATGGATCCCATCAAGTACATATTCGAGAAACCAACTCTCACTGGTAGGATTGCTCGATGGCATATGTTGTTGTCAGAATATGATATCCAATATGTTACACAAAAAGCGATCAAGGGAAGCATACTAGCAGACCATCTTGCTCACCAACCATTGGAGGATTACCAATCTTTGAAATTTGATTCTCCAGATGAGGACATCATGGCTGTTAAGGATGTTGAAGACTCCGAACTAGAGGAAAGCCTCGAGCCAAGAGCAGGCTGGACGCTCATGTTTGATGGCGCCTCAAATGCAATAGGCCATGGAATTGGGGCAGTGTTGATGTCTCCCAAGAATTTCCATCTACCATTCACCCCAAAGCTCTGTTTTACCTGCACAAATAACATGGTCGAGTATGAAGCTTGCATACTAGGGTTGGAAGAAGCTATTGAGTTGAAGATCAAGATACTAGAAGTATTCGGGGATTCCGCTTTAGTCATACATCAGATCAGAGGCGATTGGGAAACAAGACATGCTAAATTAATTCCATACCGGGATTATATGCTGAAGTTACTCCCAAAGTTTGACGAAATCACTTTCTCTCATATTTCTCGAGAAGAGAATCAGATGGCAGATGCCTTAGCAACTCTGGCCTCCATGTATAAATTAATATGGCCCAACCATCAACCTCATATTGAGATTAGGCGTTTTGACGAACCTGCTCATTGCCTGACAACAGCAGAAGAGCCAGATGGTAAACCCTGGTTCTTCGATATCAAACAGTATCTAGAGAAGAGGGAGTATCCGGCAGAGGCTTCCAGCCTTGACAAAAGGACCCTTCGGAGGTTGGCATCAAAGTTCCTCTTGAATGGAGAGGTATTGTACAAACAAAACTACGACATGGTTTTGTTGAGGTGTGTGGACAAACATGAAGCAGATCAACTTATGAGGGACATACACGAAGGTTCTTTCGGCACGCACGCCAATGGGCATGCCATGGCCAAGAAGATTCTAAGGGCAGGTTACTACTGGTTGACGATGGAAACCGATTGTTATCATTACACCATAACATGCCACAAGTGCCAAATTTATGCTGACAAAATACATGTACCGCCTACCCCGCTGAATGTCATAACATCACCTTGGCCTTTCTCTATGTGGGGCATCGACATGATTGGAATGATAAAACCCAAAGCATCGAATGGACACAGATTTATCTTGGTGGCCATAGATTATTTTACCAAATGGGTGGAAGCCGCGTCCTATGCGAATGTCACAAAGCACGTAGTCGCCCGTTTCTTGAAAAATAACATCATACATCGATATGGTATTCCCAACAAAATCATCACTGATAATGGGTTCAATCTCAACAACAAGACCATGGATGAGTTATGCGCAACATTCAAGATCGAGCACCACAACTCATCACCCTATCGACCTAAGATGAATGGGGCTGTTGAAGCTGCAAATAAAAATATCAAGAAAATCATCCAAAAGATGGTTGTTACGTACAAGGATTGGCACGAGATGTTACCTTTTGCGTTACATGGCTATCGCACGTCAATACGAACTTCAACAGGGGCAACCCCTTATTCCTTAGTATACGGTATGGAAGCAGTTCTCCCTATAGAAGTAGAGATCCCCTCGATGAGAGTCCTAATGGAGGCTAAGCTAGACGAGGCGGAATGGGTTCAATCAAGGTATGACGAGCTCAACCTTATTGAGGAGAAACGCTTGAAAGCGTTAGGTCACGGTCAACTCTATCAGAGGCGTCTTAAAAAGGCATTCGACAAGAAGGTTCGTCCCAGGGCGTTTCAAGAGGGAGATTTAGTACTGAAGAAAGTCTTGCCCATTCATAAAGACTCTAGAGGGAAATGGACACCAAATTATGAAGGCCCGTTTGTGGTGGTTAGAGCCTTTTTCGGAGGCGCTCTAACTCTAGCAACTATGGACGGTGATGAGTGGCCGCTTCCCACCAATGCTGATGCTGTTAAAAAGTACTTCGCCTAAAAAAGTGGAATAATAAAAGCCGCTAAATCGAAAACCTAAAAGGGCGATTTAGGCAAAAATGGCTATCGCGGTGGATCGAAAACCCGGAAGGGTGATCCAGGCAAAAATTAGGGATAAAAATAAAAGAATTTGACCTGCTGAGTTGAAAACCCGAAAGGGAGACTCAGGAAAAAATGGGTATCCCGGTGGATCGAAAACCCGAAAAGGCGGTCCAGGCAAAAGTTAGGGATTAATTCCAAGGCAAAGAGTTGTACTTACAGACATCTGACATACCCTCGAAGACAAAGAATCGATCTACCTCACTTTTCAAAAGCAAAGTGCTTGGGCTATCAAAGACATAAGGATCATAGCAGTGTGGAAACTCAATAAGAACTCAATTCTCATTGCCATTTTGTTTTTTATGCACAACAATTACCTCATTAAGGAATTGCGTCTTTATGTACAATCACCCATTCAAGGGTCAAATCAATAAAAGAGAATTTTTCTCAACAAAGTGTGCCCAAATCATTTTTTTATTTTATCTGTTTGTTTGCAAAGAACCTTTTATTTTTGATAAACATCACTTTTAAAAACTATTGGAGAAAATAAAATGCATGTTTGAATAAAGTGGTAAAATTGTTTTTTAAACAGTAAGCGGACGAATCCTTTAGTCCTCAAGATTCACTCTTGTCTTTCATAAAGGTGCAGGATTGATTGCAGACAACTATGTTCCTTTCAACTACTGATTCATACCTCTCATAAATGTACTCACGGTATAGCCAGACCAGGGCAAGGCTCCATCACCTTTCCAACAGAAACATTGATAAATCATGGACGGAGTATCGCATGTCGAAAAGTCTGAACCTTTCAATGACTCAGAACAACCCAAATATATTCCCAAAACCACCTAGCAGGGGCATTAAAATTTGATTTCCATTGATAGCCCCAATGATAAAAAAATCTATGCTGTTGGTTTCATACCTCAAAGCGAAATGTCTTAACCGGGGCATATCCAATTACCCAATTGTATTCCTACATGCATCACAAGCATCATTTCATGCATAATTTCCTTCCAAACAAGGAAATTCAAAAAAAAAACAGTCATATCAATCGTCAACATACTCATGCATAACACTCCCACAAAATAGGAATTTCAGCAAAATAAAAATCATTCGCATTCCTACAACCAAATATCCCCAGCAAAATTGCATACTTGCATACATCCCATGCATTATCCCATGCATGGAATTCCCACCTAAAGTGGGGACATTATACAAAAAAGCAAATATAAAATAACAGGATCCAAGGTCATTCGTATATGTCTCAGACATTCCTCATTTCCAAATAAAGTTATTACCCTACATAGGCTCGTAGGGTTATTTCTCAGCAAATCATTTTTCAACTTTTTTAAATAATGATATTCCCAGCATTTTTCTTTACAGTCATTGCTCTCCAAGCAGAGGTTACCCTAAAAAGTCTCTTATGAGCTTTTCCCCTGCAGAGCATTTCTAAGTAAATCTCCCAAGAGGAGTCTTTTCAAAAAATTCCCCCAACAGACGAATATTCGAGATACTGCTTCATTTATCTGAAGAATCTCATTTTTACTGTTTGAGATGCTGCTTCATCAAAATGAAGAGTCTCATTTCAGATTTTTTAGAGATGTTGCTCTAATATCCTCGGAGAGTCTTAGATTCAATTAAAGTATTTTTCCTTTGCTGGAATATTTTAATTTTATCATATAAGATGCTGTTTCGACTCGATACAGAGAATCTCATTTTTACTGTTTGAGATGCTGCTTCATCAAAATGAAGAGTCTCATTTCAGATTTTTTAGAGATGTTGCTCTAATATCCTCGGAGAGTCTTAGATTCAATTAAAGTATTTTTCCTTTGCTGGAATATTTTAATTTTATCATATAAGATGCTGTTTCGACTCGATACAGAGAATCTCATTTTTACTGTTTGAGATGCTGCTTCATCAATATGAAGAGTCTCATTTCAGATTTTTTAGAGATACTGCTCTAATATCCTCGGAGAGTCTTAGATTCAATTAAAGTATTTTTCCCTTACTGGAATATTTTAATTCTATCATACAAGATGTTATTTCGACTCGATACAGAGAATCTCACTTTTACTGTTTAAGATACTGCTTCATCAATATGAAGAGTCTCATTATCAGATTTTTTTAGAGATACTGCTCTAATATCCTCGGGGAGTCTTAGATTTGATTAAGGTATTTTTTTCCTTTGCTGGAATATCCTAATTTTATCATATAAGATGCTGTTTCGACTCGATACAGAGAATCTCACTTTTACTGTTTGAGATACTGCTTCATCAATATGAAGAGTCTCATTATCAGATTTTTTAGAGATACTGCTCTAATATCCTCGGAGAGTCTTAGATTCAATTAAAATATTTTCCCCTTGCTGGAATATTTTAATTCTATCATATAAGATGCTATTTCGATTCGATACAGAGAATCTCATTGTTATTATTTGAGATGCTGCTTCGTCAAAATGAAGATTCTCATGCCAGATTTCCTTTATACTATTCTAGCATCCTGGAAAGTCTTGAGATTTAGCTAGGGATGTCATTCCATCGCTAACGTATCTCGACTGTGACGTCCAAGATACTGTTCTAACGACTCCTAAAAAGTCTTGATTGTTCCATTTTACTGTGGGATGATGTCTTTTGCCATTTCTCACAGCATTTTCTTCCTGTATTTTCTTGCTTTCATTGCCTGGGACAAAATTTGGGTCTTCTTATATTTAATTATCTCCCATCGTGAATGCGTAAAGACTACTGTCATTATCACTTACCGGTTTGAGGTAATTAAATAGGGGCAGCTGTCATACCCCAATTTTGTCCGGCCATTTGTGGTTTACCCATAAGATTTCTTTGTTTCAAAGGCCCATTTGCATAAGTGTGTTCATAATCTAAAATATGGTTTGAATCTTTTTATATTACTAATCCAAAACTTATTTTTTTTATTAGTAAGTATTAAGAGTCATGTTATTATTTCTATGATCACTATTTACTAGTCCATTTATACATCCCAAATATTTATACCAAGTTCTAAGTTCTTCATGGGTTCCCAAATTAAATTTGCATTTTTTTAGAAACATGTATGTGTTTTTTTTAAAATTAAAAGTCCCATATTTAGATTTTTGTATTAAAAATAGAATTGTGTTTTTTTTTTATTAAAGGTCCCATGTTTAGATTTTTTGTATTTAAAATAGAATTGTGTTTTTTTTTAATTAAAAATCCCATATTTAGATTTTTGTATTTAAAATAAAATTATATTGTTTTTAAATTAAAAGTCTCATATTTAAGTCATTATACTTAAAATAGAATTTTGTTTTAAAATTAAGTCATTATACTTCAATTAGAAATTTGTTTTTTTAAATTAAGTCATTATACTTAAATTAGAATTTTTTTTTTTTTTAAATTAAGTCATTATACTTAAATTAGAAATTTGTTTTTAAAATTAAGTCATTATACTTAAAATAGAAATTTGTTTTTAAAATTAAGTCATTATACTTAAAATAGAAATTTGTTTTTAAAATTAAGTCATTATACTTAAATTAGAAATTTGTTTTAAAATTAAGTCATTATACTTAAATTAGAATTTTGTTTTTTTTAAAATTAAGTCATTATACTTAAAATAGGAATATGTTGTTTTTAAAATTAAGTCATTATACTTAAGTTGGAAATTTGTTGTTTTTTAAAAAAATTGAAATTGATTAGCATAAATAAATATTGAGTTAAATTTTGAAAAAATTAAAAGATAATTACATAATTAAAATTTAATCCAAATGTTACATAATAAAAGTATCCACATAAATAACAAAAAAAAGCTTAAATTAAAATTATAAAAAAGATCTTGCTGATAATCCAAAAAAAGTAGTTACATAGTTCTCAAAAAAAAAGGAAGTTTCAAATTAAATTTACATATTAAAAAAAAACTCCAAATAATCCAAATTTACACAAAAATCCAAAGGAGCATTTGATTAATTTACAGGTTACAAAAATAATCTAAAAATTCTGAAAATAATTGAATGGAGTCTAATGGTTTGAAGTAGTCTTCAGAGACTTTCTCCAAAGCCAATGGTCCCTTCGTGTAGTGCCCCAACTCAAAAAAGCCAGCGCCCCTTTTCAATCAATTCAACATCACCTCACCTGCAAATGCAAAACCAAATTCAAAGTTAAAAAAAACTGCTTATCAAAATAAGCACTTAAAACAAACTGAAAAATAAATGATAAAGTAAGCAGATTAATTGGTTACACAGTAAACCAAGGAGATCACTCAAGAAGACTTTGCAATATCCACATCAACAACCTTAAATCCATAAGGTAATTATCCCACAAAATATGGAAAAAGGATAACTTAACAAGTTATCTCAGAACCTCAGCATTCATCACATATATAACAACAACAAATTAAGAGTAATAAAAAAAAAGATGTTTTGAAAAAATCAAACAGAGGAGAACAATCAAAAACGTTTTTTGCTGTTAAACCCAAACCAAAGTAAAGAACACATTCTGGAAAAAATTCACGAAGCAACAATCAAAACAGTAATTTATAAAGCATCCAAACCCTAAGATTCAAGCCAAGTAATAACAACATACAAAGCAAAAAAATAAAGGAAAGCGAAAATAGAAGAGGACGGAAAACTTATCTTAAACTGTGGGGAGCTTCGCCGGAGTTGGACTTCAAACAAGTAAATTTTCCCTTCTTTTTTTTGCTCAAGTCTTTGCATCACCATTTACGCTTCTCCATACTGAATAAGACCCTTCTCTTAATTTCTTCAAAACATTACCGTAAGACTTTACATCTTGAATTTAGGGTTTAGGTTTGGGCGTTTAAGTTTTGTGGTTTAGGTTGAGGGTTAACCAAGCTTCGTTTGGCCGTGTGAGAGGGGAAGTTTAGGGTTAGCTTTAGTTTGGTGTTTCGAAGGAGGCCCCCGATCCGGCCATCTGAGAAAGAATTTGAAAAAAGCAAGGTTAGATTTGAACTCAGAAGCTAAAATAAATGGGGGTTTGTGTTTAAAAGTTTGATTTTTGGGTGGAGAGTCGCCGGAGAAGATGGCGGCGCCGCCACGGTTGGCCGGCCGCCACCGTCTTCTCTGGCAGAGTTAGCCGTGAGCGGTGGCGAGAAAGAAAGGAGGAATTGCAGAACGCATGAATGAAGAGAGAGAAGAAGAGTTTGCAAATGAGAGATTTTCTCTTATTTCTGTTTTTTAAGGGCCACTGAGAGCCTCTGCGTGTGCGCCAAGTGGCGTTGTGCTAGAAGTCCAATCTCAACCTCTCCCCTCCACATTTTGGGCCCTCAGACTGGGCTTAAAGCCATTTTTTTGCTATTTAAACCCTTTTTTATGATCCAGCAACGCCTAGGTTTGGGTTTTCACCACCACTAGCCCATTCTCTTTATTTTCTTGACTTATTCTTTCTCTTTTATTTATATATTTTACCTATATACTTATAATATATATTTAATTAAATAGTTTAGTTGTTTAAATTATTTTTACAATATTTAAAAATCTTATTTATTTTCATTTCATTTCATTAATTTTATTTACTCTCCCTCAAAGTTATAACTATATTATTATTATTATTATTATTATTATCATTATTATTATTATTATTATTAGTAGTAGTAGTACTTAATAGTAAATATGTAATTATGTTGTTATTATTATTATTATTATTAATATTTAAAGGCAAATATGCAATCACTTGGTTATATCATCTTTTTTAATTACCTATTATTTAAAATAATCTAATAAACATTTAATTAATTAATTACATTATTATTAACATCACTTATAATTTAGATAGTTGTGTATTTTGGTGGGGTGTGCGTGCATGATTATGTTGTAGTTATTTATTTATACTGAGTCGCGAGTGCATATGGATGACAGTTTACAACTGTGACAAATTAGGTCGCTTTCACCGATTTAAAAATCATTCGAGCTAATTTTAAAAAGAAACAGATAAAACTCCTCGATTCAACATCGAGCCCATTTTTCAAATACCTTTGTAAGTCGATTGCTTTTTAAGCATCGCCATCAACCTCACATGGCTTACTCTTGGGCCTTCTTACAATGAGACCTATTCGGTTTTAATTAATCGATTAGATGAACTATTCACTAAATAAATTCAATCCATTCACAAAATACAAATTTAAAACCTCGATCCAACATCGAGTATTTTCATTCAAATTAAATTAAAATGCCCAATCACAATCAAATACCATTTCATTTGCGAAATGAAAAGGGGGATGGTTTTGAGTTTTCAACTCCTCTCCTCGATTATTTGAATACGAGTTCTCTTACTCGTTTAGTCAAATAGTCGTCACTTCTATCCACCTAAACACAATTAAATCAAAATATTTCCATAATAAAGAAATGAAAAGGGAGATGACTTTGAGTTTTTGACTTCTCTCCTCAATTGTTTGAATACGAGTTTCCTTACTCGGTCAGTCGAATAATTGTCATTTTCCACCAACTTATAACTTAATCAAATCATTTTATAATAAGAAACGAAAAGGGAGATGACTTTGAGTCTTCAATTTCTCTCCTCGACTATTTGAATACAAGTTCTTTTACTTGGTTAGTCGAATAATTGTCGTTTCCTCTACAAATCTCCAAATCTCGATTAAATCAAAATATTTTCACAGTGAGATAAAAGAAAAGGGAGATGACTTTGAGTTTTTGATTTCTCTCCTCAATTGTTTGGATAAGAGTTCTCTTACTCGGTTAGTCAAACGACCGTCATTTCTCCGTAAATCAACAAATCAATCAAAACTATACGAAAAGGGAGATGGTTTTGAGTTTTCAATTCCTCTTCTCAAATGCTTGGATATGAGTGGTCTTATTCAGGTATTCAAGTACTTGTCGTTCATGCCAAAATACGTCAACCTTATACAACCTTATTTTCATAAATTTTCGGATGAAACAGAAAGCGGTCTAGAGTCTTATTTTCATAAATATTTTGGTGATTATGTCTGTTCGAACGTGATTTTTTCCGCGACCATCGCGAGGAATCATATTTTTCGAGATGCGACAGGATGAAGTTGCTTAAACAAGCAATTCAACAAAATAACATGATTCAATTTTCACACAAGACTTATTGAATTTGATTAATCAAATATTCAATCTAACATCAATACTTTATATAATCATAATCACCAAAAAGAATATCCAGATGACTACATCTATTAGAGACCTACACTTATACAATAACCTAAGTCATGCAAATATGTACATAAACGTAAAAGAGATAGAGAGCTTATACACCATGTTTATATTGGTTCAACACGTTCATCATCGTTTTGCACCTAGTTCAGTCTTCAATGGCGAACCACTGAAAATTCATTTGGTCTTCCGCAATTTTGAAAATTAAAATACAGAGTTATTGTTACAATGGATATTTACGACAACACTTAACACTTCAAGACAATTACTGTTTAAGTCAACACAAATCTAAATTTAAATTTCCCTTCTATTATCTATATTTGGATTTCACTTCATGATGGATTGTCCCGAGAGGAAGGGAAATGGTGATTTTTGTTTAGATAGTAGTAACCCCCCCCCCCCCCCCCCCCCCCCCCCGTATGAGGGTAGTTATGAGAGTGTAGATGCACTAGTAATGTTGAGTTTGGAGACTGGAGAAAATTAAGTCATGGACTTAGGTTGCTCTTATCACATTTGTTCAAGAAAAGAATACTTTGAGACTTTAAAGTTAGAGCAATGTGGATTAGTTATATTGGTCACAATAAGGCTTGCAAGATTCATGATATTAGTATGTATAGATTTAAATTTTTGATGATCATGATTTTCTTCTTCACAAAATGGGGTCTATTCTAGAGCTTAGGAAAATATTTTTATCCATAAGAATGTTTTATGATATATGCTATTACACTATAGTTAAACATGTGATGTTGAATATTTTGCATGGTGAAGTGATCATGGCTAAACGGTCTAAAATATGTGGGTTATTTATTTTAGAAGGTTCTAATGTTGTTGTTCATTCATCATCATCTAGTGACAACTTTAATAATAAGAATAAGCTATAGTATTTGAGGTCAAAACACAGTAGGTGGGTGAAGGTTACTTTAGAGCCCTTTAATAATTTTAGAGAAGACAAGGGATAAAAACACATTTGATCACTGAGTTTCTAATGTAGTTTTTGGAGTAAGGAGGGTGCCAAAGTAACTTGCATGGTCTATGGATCTATTTTCTTGCAGATATGACGCTGATGATCCTAGTGACAACCTTCCTAAGTATTTTGATGATAACAACACTAAAGATTACTAAAGTCAGTGGTAATAACCTTCCAACTCTTTGACAATAGTGATTAACTTGAAGACGCATCAAGCCTCTCCAACTAAGAGACTCTAGATTCCACTGAAGTGCTTATATGATCGATGTATCTAGAAAGGAACTTGAAAGGCTCAAAGTCATGAAAGAGAGGAAGTGTGAAAGCTTGTCTACTCCGTGTCTGTCTGAGTGACCAAAGTCTTGTGAAAGTGGGGGAGTAACTCTTAATATACTAAGGCAACTCTCTCTCTCTCTCTCTCTCTCTCTCTCTCTCTCTCTCTCTCTCTCTCTCTCTCCTCACACATACACACACACATGCGTACACACTGACATAGTCGATTAGGAAACTTTCAACTTGATTCAAATAATTTTTTTGATTGATTAGATCCTAAAGCTAATTAATTAGATTACGCAAAATTGATTGCATTATTATTTATGATAATGCGTTTACCGTGAAAATTGGTAAACAATCGTTGATCTTTCAAATTACTAAATTTGGTTACTTACATGATCGATCAGATTGATCCTAGGACATGTGTTAATTATTTGTTAAAGGGAATTCTAGTGAACGTAAACACTTCGACAGTGTTTGCAACAATAGTGATTCGTGAAAATACTTAAAAAGGAAATGACCAACACAAAATAAAGAGAACCTTTTAAGAACGAAGATAAATAGCAACAAAGATAAACCCTTTAAATAAAGAGATATTTCTGAAAAATAAAGATTAGTTGAATTACTTCAAAGTAAATGACAATGGTGTAAATCGAACGTACATTTCTTAATTTACTATTTCTCTACACGTGGATACTTAGTAAATTTTACAGACTTTGTACACACTTTGAGCACACCTGGTCCTAGCACTAAGACCTTTTATTTATACTAATCAGAATGACCGCTTCTAATGACCTTTCTACCACATCGAGACAAATGGCGCTTTGCATGGATGCAACTATCCACTATGCTCCACGTGTATCTTCAGCAATTCAGATAAGAACAAAAGTTCCCTCCTTTATTTGAATTTGAATCTCTTGTTGAAAGTGTCTTTAAACACACAAAAATATTTCTAAGTCCCTACAACATCTTGATTCTCTCATCAAGGTATCTTCGAATAGAGCTCCCAATATCAGATTTAGTCGAAACATCTTCATAGGGGACTCCACTTCCCATTTCTAATATGGGCGTCGAAATTAAGAGCCAACAAATTGCCCCTCAAAAATGTCATTTTTGACACAGAAGAAAAAGGCATTTTTTGAGAACACACTTCGACGCCTTGGACAATTCTGGCATGTCACTAAATGTCCCAATGTTACAAAAACTTTTCAGTTTCTCCCAACTCTCTTGTGACATCAGAGTCATCATTACCTTTTTCCTAACAATGTTTTTTCAGCCCACATCCGAATCTTTTTAATCATCACGTTTCCTAGACACTAGGAGATCGTGGGTTTAGGCATTAATTACCCCCTATTCATCATACAATCCAGGAAAGACACATGTCCCACTAACTTTTCAACCGTTAATGTTTATTTAAACTTCTTTTTCTTCCAAACACGCTTATAAAAGCCACAAACTCATACAAATTACATTCTTTATGCTTTCTTAAATCTCAAACACTCTAACTTTTCATCTTCAAACAATCTTCAAACAAAACCCAAATTTTCTCCTTTTCTTCAACACTCAACAACAATGGAAACCTCAAGCAAAACCTCCAAGGACATAAACAAAGCTACCAAGACATCTGTCAAGTCAAAAGTTCCTAAGAAGATTTTAGAACTACCTCTTTTTGCTACATTACCTATTCCAGTAATGGTGGGCAATCAATAGTACATCCCAGAACCAAAAACTGAAGAACAGCGCAGGATTTACACCTCTCAGGTACTTATTCCCATTTCTGTTTCTGGTAAAACCCATGCGTTATCTAGACCTCTGGCTGATTTAGATACTGATTTTAGTAAGCTTAAGGAATACTTCCCTTCTTACCATAAATGTAAACTCATAGGGCAAGTGAAGAAACCTAGGGTTGAACTAACCACTGCTGAAGAACAAAAAACAAACGAACCCATATATTTGAGATTTATGAACAACGACTTTAGGGTTTTTCATGCCACTCCCTCATTTAAAGACCCAACTAATTGTATAGAATGGCTAAACAAAATAGAAAAAACCAAAGCCCAAAATTGGAAAGAAATGGGGATTTATGACCTAATAATGTTGTCGAAATTAGGCTTAGAGTATAACTCATCTATGTCAGTCTCTTCGCTGTACTTTTGGGATAGTACACATTACACCTTCCACCTTCCATGTGTTATAATCACACCAACTCTTTTAACCTAGCCTGTATCACAGGGCTAAAACCCACTAGACACAAATATGACCCCGATATTGATTATGAGGACACTATAACCTTTTCCACCTCTAGAGCAGCATATTCGACCCATATCGCACACTACCATGACAAGGATACAGACACCGTTTTTGATGTGGAACACATAGCCTTCTTAGCTTTGTGGTTATCCCATTTTGTGTTCTGCTCAAAATCCCTACAAGTCGCCGAGAAGTACCTTACACTAGCGAACCAACTGCATGTTGGACATGATGGTTGCTTAAGTGAAATGATCCTAGCAAGTCTTTATGAATCACTGAGTGATGGAGTCACTGAACTAAAGAACTTGGGAGAAAAAGGAAACCTCCTTCTTTCTGGTCCCTTCTGGCTACTACAACTCTAGCTCAATGCCACTTTCGAGGCAAGTCTCTCCAATAAAGGCCTCGTTGATGAAGAAGCTGAAGAAGTGAAAAATAGAGGAGTCGAAGGAATTCTATTGGCCCACCTAACCCCCAACGACGAAGGACAAGTTCTTCGGCCAACTTTCATAAGCTATATCATGATGTTCGCCAAGTGCCATGTATTCAAGTCGAGCATGGCCCCCTTTGCTGCCAGGAAGTGTGGTCCAGAATGATTCACAAGGCCCTTTCCATCTCCCTCCAAAAAACGAGAGACAAAATCTATGCTAATTTGGGAGGCCTTTTTGACTCCCAAAGTCTTAACCCTTCGACTAAACCCCTCAAAGATCCAGGTCACTTTGGTTGCCTATCAACCCAATGTTGTGGCTTGACAATTTGGGTTAATTCAGGCTCTCTCAAAGTGCTTGTATGACAAAAAGGGCAACCTTCTCCTCTACAATGCAGTTCATACTGAAGCCACCACTCTCAAACAGATAGGTAGATATACTGGCAAGACACAACTTACCCCTGTCAACTTCGAGACTAGATTTCTTTGTACTCGAGAATTTGGGAGATGGTGGAACACATACTATACTAAAGAGTTTTATGACGCTCCCTCTTATATCCAACACATTGATAAAGCTTTTCTTCTTCTGCAGGAAAGAACCAAAAAAGGTACTTACACGCTCATCAAAGAAATTCAAGCGTTCCAAAATTACTTTGAAACTTCCTATAGGCCTGATGATCTTAGTCGAACCATCTGCGAAGAAGTTGTTACACTAAAAGAACTTTTTTCAAAGAAAATGGAAACTTTGAAAATCCCTTTGTACGTTCCTCCTGAGAAACGCTACGAAATGGCTTACCCCTTACTCTTTGTTATGTCTAATGGTATTAATACTTCGGAATTTTCATTCAGGATGCTCGAAAACCTCCTCTTACTCCAATAAAAATCCAAACCAAAACAATAGAAGCTCATGTTATAATAGACTCTAAGGAAGAAGACTTATCACCTGTTCTCGACCTCACTTCCAGGAAAAGAAAACAACAGCCAAAAATCACTGAAGCTTTGAGCCAACCTCAAACAAAAATTGCCAAGAAAAGGCCTACTACACTAAGTATTCAAGATCCTACTCCCGAGGCTATGGCGAAGATAGCAGTGACTCAGAGAGAAAGTGATAACTCTAGTCCCGGGGTCGAAGGGGACAAGGTAAAACATACCTTAATTTTCCTTTATTAGTTGATTTATCATCTTCTACCACTTATCTTTCGATTGTTTTGGTTTCAGGATGGTGCAGGTACTACCGTGCAAACAACAACTGTAACTTCCTCCATGCCAATTTCCATAGCAGATATCCTCAACAACGTTGGCGAACCTACCTATCGACCATCATTCGAGAAAATCTCCATGAGTGAAATCAATCAACCCATTCTTGGTGAGCTTGAGACTTCGCCACCAAAAACCACTACCCAACATTCACATACCAACGGTTCTGATCACGAAGCTACTTCAGGCAAAGAAGACCAAACTATAGTGAATAAGGATACTATAGTGGTGGATGAAGAGGTTCATGAAGGAGAAGGGCGATCCAAAATGCAGAGAATTTAAAATTTCTCCTTTAGTGATCCTTACGAATGGGCATGATCAGTGATAGAATTGTTACCTCTTGTGGCGATTGTAACCTTTGATGCAAATCTACGGAGCGATCACGAACGTTGAACGATGACAACGCCTCTACACAGTCCACACGAACGGATTCCTCCAATCTCAGTGCTAGCTGCTACGAATGAAGGCTTAGAGTGAGTGAGAGAGAGAGAGAGAGAGGGAGAGAAATGAAATTGCAACTGCACAAATGCTTCTACACAAGGGTTCTATTTATAGAACCACTTGTGTGGGCTGTAAGCTAAAAAGCCCACTCAAGTGTATGTGGCCCATATCTTATAATATGCCAAAATCACTTAAGCGCGTGGTACCTTACCATATTTCGTATTCAACTTAAGTACACCATACCTTACGATGTTCTACAATTCACTTAAGGGCACCGTACATTACGGTATTCCTTAGTTACTCTATCCCTCATCAATCCGTCCTTTTGTGTGTGACCCTGTAGGTTTTCGCGGTATTGACAATTATATTAAATCACATATTTAACATAATAAACAGTGAGCGGTATCTAGCAACACATCACTGCTACCCAAGACACGAAAATGTCATGTGATATGACAAATTCTTTTGTGATAATACTTATATGTACAATTACCCTTTTGCCCTTATGTCTATATTGAACACAAGGCATAGACCGTGTCATCCTTGTCCAGATCAATATTGGGCCCATAGACATTTATCCTGTTACGCAGGATGGGAAAATTCCATCTAGGTCACTCATGTCCCTTAGCACGCTTCGTGGAGTACCCATCAACTGTCTTTATGGTCATCCAGTTACGTACAATGTTTGATCAACAATAAGGCACTCGACTCTACATCTAGGGTCCATAATGGTTTCAGGTCGAAGAGTGGTATACACCATTATCACCATGAGAATAACTTATGACACTTTGCATAACATTCTATATAGTATTCTCATAGCGGGTCAATCCAGTATAAATATTACTCTTAATATTCATACCTATGTTTAAGACTTGATAACTCCTTATCTATGATCCATGAGATGTGATCATCAGTCTATATACATAATAGTCTTAATGCTTTAATGTTATCCCACTTCACAATAAATCTCGACTATGGATACTTTAAGAATAATGTCCTTATATTTAACGTGATCTCATGATTAAGTCACACTTGATACATTAAACGGACTATCTATTCTAGGGACTTTATTAGACAAACATAATAAAGAAAAAGCCTTTTATTATTAATAAATAATTTGATACAAGTACCAAAAGTATTGGCCTCTAGGGCTTACACCAACAATCTCCCACTAGCACTAGAGCCAATCAGGCATACCCGTAATGCCCATAGATCTAGTATGATCATCATTCTTCTGCTGCGCAAGAGGCTTTGTCAGTGGGTTAACAATATTGTCAAGTGTAGGTACTCTGCATATTTTCACATCTCCTCTATCTATTATCTCTCGAATGAGGTGATAACACCTAAGTATGTGTTTGGATCGTTGGTGAGATCTAGGCTCCTTAGCTTGTGCGATGGCACCATTGTTATCACAATAGAGACCAATGGGATCCACAATGCTAGGAACTATGCCAAGTTCACTAATGAACTTTTTGATCCAAACAACTTCCTTTGCTGCACTTGAGGCAGCAATATACTCTGCCTCGGTTGTAGAATCAACAACCGTGTCTTGCTTTGAACTTTTCCAGCTCACAGCGCCACCGTTTAAGCAAAACACATAACCAGATTGCGATCTAAAGTCATCCTTATCTGTCTGGAAACTAGCATCAGTGTATCCAATTACAGACAGCTCTTCCTGACCTCCATATATCAACAACGAGTCCTTAGTCCTTCTCAAATACTTAAGGATATTCTTGACAGCTACCCAATGAGCATCACCAGGATCAAATTGGTACCTACTCGTTGCACTTAAAGCATACGAGACATCTGGTCGAGTACATAACATGGCATACATGATAGATCCTATTGCAGATGCATATGGAATATTATTCATGCGATCCCTTTCTTCCTTAGTTGAAGGGGATTGTGTTTTTGATAGACACAGGCTATGTTGCATAGGTATGAATCCTTTCTTGGAATCATGCATATTAAAGCCTCTTAGCACTTTGTCTATGTACGTACTCTGACTTAGGCCAAGCAGTTTTTATGATATATCTCTATAGATTTTGATTCCTAATATATAGGTTGCTTCACCTAGGTCCTTCATAGAAAAGCATTTCCCCAACCAAGACTTTACTTGTTGCAGGGTAGGGACATCGTTTCCAATGAGTAATATGTCATCTACATATAATACCAGGAAAACGATCATGCTCCCACTAACCTTCTTGTAGACACAAGGCTCATCTTCGTTCTTGATGAATCCATATTATTTTATCGTTTCATCAAAACGAAGATTCCAGCTTCTGGAAACTTGCTTCAATCCATAGATTGATCTTTGTAACTTACATATCTTTTGGGCTTCTTCTAGTATGTCAAATCCTTCAGGTTGTGTCATGTACACATCCTCAAGAAGATTCCCATTAAGGAAAGCAGTTTTGACATCCATCTGCCATATTTCATAATCATGATATGCAGCGATAGCAAGTAAAATCTAAACAGATTTAAGCATTGCAACTGGTGAAAAGGTTTCATCATAGTCAACCTCATGAATTTGTTTATATCCTTTTGCAACCAGTCTTTCCTTATAGGTATGTACCTTACCATCCATGTCAATCTTCTTTTTGAAGACCCACTTGCATCCTATAGGGTTAACTCCTATAGGAGGCTCTACCAAGGTTCAAACTTGGTTTGTGTACATGGGATCCATTTCAGATTTCATGGCTTCTAGCCACTTCTCAGACTCGGGACCAGTTATGGCCTCTTGGTAGGTCACAGGCTCATCTTGACCCGTGAGTAATACATCACCTTGATCAGTTATGAGATATCCATATCTCTCAGGTTGGTGACGTATCCTGCTTGACCTATGCTGGTCTTGTTCTACTTGAGCAGGTTGCTCTTCCATAACTACTTGTGTTTCCTGCTCAAATTCCTCCATAGGTGTATCGATGCTTTGTGATTCTTGAATTTCTTCAAGCTCTACTTTCCTCCCACTGATTCCTTTGGAAATAAAATCCTTTTCTAGGAAAACTTCAGTTCGAGCGACAAACACTTTGCCCTCAGAAGGATTGTAGAAGTAATACCCTCTTGTTTCTTTAGGATACCCCACAAATAAGCATTTGTCAGATTTGGGCTCAAGCTTAGTTGAAATTTGTCGTTTCACATAAACTTCGCAACCCCAAATCTTCATGTAAGACATATGTGGTTTCTTACCACTCCATATCTCATATGGTGTCTTCTCAACCTTTTTGGATGGAACACGGTTAAGTGTGTAAGCTGTTGTCAATAGTGCATGCCCCCAAAAGGAGTTTGGAAGATCGGCGTGACTCATCATGGATCGGACCATGTCTAACAGGGTTCGATTTCTTCTCTCAGATACACCATTCCTTTGGGGTGTTCCAGGAGGAGTAAGTTGGGATAGGATCCCACACTCTTTCAGATGGTCATCAAACTCTAGACTTAAATATTCACCACCTCAATCTGATCGAAGAGTTTTAATATTCTTTCCTAGTTGGTTTTGTACTTCATTCTTGAATTCCTTGAACTTTTCAAAGGACTATGATTTGTGTTTCATTAAATACACATAACCATATCTACTGAAATCATCAGTAAATGTGATGAAGTACTGAAAACCTCCTCTGGCTGGTATGTTCAGTGGTCCACATACATCAGTATGTATGAGGGCCAAAAGATCATTAGCTCTTTCACATTTTCCTGTGAATGGAGACTTTGTCATCTTTCCAATTAAACAAGATTTGCATGTCTCATATGATTCATAATCAAAAGAGTCCAAGAGTCCATCTTTATGGAGTTTGGAAATGCGTTTCTCATTTATGTGGCCTAATCGACAATGGCAAAGGTAAGTTGGATTTAACTCATTAGGTTTCATCCTTTTAGTATTAATGTTATAAATAGGCATTTTAAGATCAAGGACATATAGTCCATTGTTCATTTGTGCAGTAGCATAGAATATATCATTGAAATAAATTGAGCAACAATTATTCTTTATTATAAATAAAAAACCAAACTTGTCCAAACAAGAAATGGAAATAATATTCCTGCTAATTGCAGGTACATAATAACAGTTCTCTAACTGAATTATTAAACCACTAGGTAAAGTCAATACATAAGTTCCTACGGCTAAAGCATCAACCTTTGCTCCATTGCCAACTCGGAGGTCAACTTTACCTTTTGCCAAATCTCTACTCCTTTTCAGCCCCTGCGCATTTGTACAAATGTGAGAACCGCATCCAGTATCTAATACCCATGATGCAGAAGTAGATAAATTAATTTCAATAACAAAAATACCTGAAGTTGAAGTCTCTACTTCATTCTTCTTATCTTCCAGGTACTTTGGGTAGTTTCTCTTCCAATGTCCGGTCTTACCGCAATGGAAGCAGGTGTCTTCCTTTGCTATGCCTCCACTAGGCTTCAAAGCAGCAACAATGGGTTTGGGTTTGGAAACTTCCTTACTTTTCCCTTTATCACCCTGCTTGGTGGGTCTTTTGTTCTGTCTCTTTCCATTTCCGATCATCAGAATGGACTTCCCTTTTGACTTCATATTTTGCTCAGCAGTTCTTAACATGTCTAGCAGTTCAGGAAGAGATTTGTCCATATCATTCATATTGAAATTTAGGACAAATTGACTGAATCTATCTAGCAACGATTGCAAGATTAAATCATTCGCAAGTTCCTTTCCGAGGGCAAAACCCAACCTCTCAAGGTTTTCCACATACCCAATCATCTTGAGCACATGGGAACCTACATGGGCTCCCTCAGCTAACTTTCCTTGAAAAAGGGCTTTTGAAACTTCAAACCTTTCATGCCTTGCTTGCTCTTGATAGAGCATCTTCAGGTGTTCGATCATATCGAACGCTGCCATGTTCTCATGTTGCTTTTGCAACTCTGAGTTCATGGTAGCTAGCATGAGACAAGCAGTTTCATTGGCATCATCGACATGCTTCTTATAAGCATCTCTTTCTGCCTTAGGTGCAGAACTAGGAGGTTCCTCTTCAGGAACAGATTTCTCCAAGACATACAACTTTCTATCATGTATGAGGATAATCCTCAGATTTCGGTGTCAATCCAGAAAATTTGTCCCAGACAATTTTTCCTTGTCAAGGATTGATCGCAAAATATTGTTAGAGGTGTTTGTTGTCATGGTAATCTACATGAAAATAATGAAAATATAAGTATCAGTAACATATTTAATTAGGCCTTTAATTAAATATGCTTCCACTATTTTACTCAAAACAAATGACCCTCACCATTTGATTCGGAAAATCCCATTGGAAGATTTTCTAGTGGGTCGAGATCCACTTTTCACTTTGTTTTCAGTCCGCGTAGGAGGATTACATAAAACTAGGTTATTTAGGTAGGAACTCCTTCCAATTGTATCTAATACAACTCTCGAATATTTTAGTTGGGTGAATAACTCCTTATTCCAATCCATCACATGGATCATTTCCAACTCTTGCTTCTAAACATATATAATCTTATTATAATTTGTTTAGTTAAGTTTGACCTATTGTTTTAGCAATTGGATATTACAATTATCCCATCGCACCTTACTAATACAGAACATGCACCTCGCGTAGGTGAAACCTACATTATCCGATACTAGTCTTGATGAGTGCTAAAACTTGGAAAGCATAAACTTAATATTTAATTTGAGGGAATTTGCAATTATTCTGATCTCACCGGCTTATTTATCATATAAATCGTCTCTCACATGCATCAACATACATTCACATGCATCAACATACATAATGAAACAGTTATGGCCCCTAGCGCAATTGTTCTCCTAAGCCAATGAGAGAACCTAAGCTAACCTAATAACGATCTAAGCTTCTCCAAGCAAGATCTTCAAGGTTGTCCTCCTTTGATATTGAATTCTTCTCTTTCTTCATAACATTACATTACATAAAAGAAACTCGTTTTACATACGAGGGAGTGAGATGAGAAAAGAAGTTACATTAAGAGATTAAAAGAGAGGCACGACACGCAGGTCGTATTTTAAAAATCCAAAACAAAATAAAGGAAAAATAAAGCCATAACCGATCACCACAAGACAATAATAATAAACACATTATTATTATTAATTTTAATTCTTTTAATTAATTAAAACCAAATTAAATTTCGGGGACCAATCACACTACGCAGAGTTAGCCGGGGGTCCGCTGCCCGGTCAGCACTGTCCCACTGGGCATGCCAATTTATTTATCGTGAAAATTGGTAAACAACCGCTGATCTTCCAAATTACTAAATTTGGTTACTTACAGGATCAATCAAATTGATCATAGGACATGTGTTAATTATTTGTTAAAGTGAATTCTAGTGAACGTAAACACTTCGACAGTGTTTGCAACAATAGTGATTCGTGAAAATACTTAAAAAGGAAATGACTAACACAAAATAAAGAGAACGTTGTAAGAACGAAGATAAATGACAACAAAGATAAATCCTTTAAATAAAGAGATATTTATGGAAAATAAAGATGAATTGAATTACTTCAAAGTAAATGACAATGGTGTAAATCGAACGTACATTTCTCAATTTACTGTTTCTCTACACGCGGGTACTTGGTAAATTTTACAGACTTTGTACACACTTTGAACACACTCGATCCTAGCACTAAGACCTTTTATTTATACTAATCTAAATAACCGCTTCTAATGGTCTTTCTATCACATCGAGACAAACGGCGCGTTGCATGGATGCAACTATCCACTATGCTTCACATGTCTCTTCAACAATTCAGATAAGAACAAAAGTTCCGTCCTTTATTTGAATTTGAATCTCTTGTCGAAAATGTCTTCAAACACTAAAAAAATATTTCTAAGTCCCTGCAGCATCGTGATCCTCTCACCAAGGTTCTTCGATTAGAGCTCCCAATATCAGATTTAGTCGAAACATCTTCATAGGGAACTCCACTTCCTATTTCTAATATGGGTATCAAAATTAAGAGCCAACACAATGTCTTAATGATTTGTATCAACTCTCTATCCAAACTTTTCAAATTGGGCTCAAATAGTTGATTATTTGTGGTATCTAATCGATTAGGCTTAAGACTTAATCAATTAGATTAGTTAATTGGCCCATGAATTATTTTCTTTTTGAGCTAATTCTTTTAAAATTGGAAGGTTTTGTTTTCAAAGATTAAAAATTCCCACAAATATTTAATAATGTGTAAAAATAAATATAACAATTCTTCTTCTTTCGGTCAAAGTAGGTGCCACACTTTGTTTACTTCTTTTGTTAGAAATCATCGTTTCCACATCAGGAACTGTGTTGAATCACACATCATCATCACAACAACAAACCATACCACAGTTTGTCCATGTTCACGTTCTCGTGGTGTCAACAAAGAACTCCTCAACACTTTCCATATCTCTTTTACTCGGTAGATGAAAATAGATTAATTGTAGATGTTGCAATTCGAGTAAATTCCTCTCAGACTCTCTAGCTTTTGTGCACCCAAGATGAGGATCCTGCTCATTCAACAATTATTGTAGGAGAATAAACCTGCAAATGACAATAATATTTCAAAAAAATGAATGTCAAAATAAAGGTACAAAAGAATCACGTGAAACTCCATTCATTTGGTGATAAATTACAAGCTTATGATAATATCTATATTGTATAATACATCAAGTGGATCTATAAGACATAACAATCCTACCTTCGAGCTTAACCTGAAATCGAATTCGAAATCATTCACAATAATACTGCCAGCTTTTTATGAATTTGTTTGCATGACAAGGGGGTCCAAAGAATATTTTTTAATCATTTGGTTGATGTCCATTGGAATCCATATTAGTACTTTTCCCATTTGCAAGTTTTTATTTGATAAAAAAAATGCTTATAGAGAATTTGGAAAGTCGCGGAGAATCTGAAAAGTTTGTTGATGAACTAAGTTAGCGTAATGTGCAAAAGGCAACTTTGTTTTGGAGTTGAAGAGATAATCAAAGTTTTTTTTTGGTTTTTGAGTTGGAAGATGGTGGTGGTGATATTAGTGTAGTTTCACAAAGACCTTAGCACATGCGGATAAACCTTTAGTTACGCCAGTTTTTTTATACATTTTTTTATACATTTTTTTAATTATATATACTAAATATTTTATTATTAGAATAACAATTTTTTTATATTATATATAAACACAAAATAATTAATAAAAAAACAAATGTTATTAACTCACATTTTTCTCTCTCTCTCCTAGTAACCATTTCCCTCACTTTTCTCTCTCTCACAACAACATTTCTCTCTCTTTTTCTCAAATGTCACCATCTCTCATGCTTCTTCTTCCTCTCGTATTTGTCAATCTTTTATTTTCTTTCTCCAATTTTTTTATTTGATTTGGTTGCATTTATTTACATGTGATTGAAAATCAAAGATAAAGTGATCATTTCAAGTTTACCTTATTCTTTTCTCCTTTTGAGATGAACCCTAAAATCCCAATTTGTTAAAAAAAATCAATTCTCTCGATTTCTCATAAATGATTTTATTTATAATCAATTGATTTTACTATTCTCTTTATAGTTTGAATAACTATGTTAAATGATTTCATTGTTCTCTTTATAGGATGAAGAAATTTTTTCATGTGCTTTCTAGAGACAAAACTACTTCTTCAGAAAATCTAGAAGTATCGGAAACTCAACGTCCAAGTGAGAGTATTAAAGTTGTTGATTCTGAATTGTTGGAAACGGATCCAGGAATTAGGCCTCCAATTTCAAGCTATTATCCTGACATCCAAAATGAGATAAGAAAAACTTATTTAAATATAGGTCGTCATCAACCTCCTCACCATTTCGTTTACCCTTGGTATGTTCAAGGTAAACAAAGACGTTAATTTTCCAAAACTTGGTTTGATTTATATGGCTGGATTGATTATAGTGAATCTAAGGACCTAGCAGTTTGTTTGTCATGTTTTTTGTTTAAAAGTATCTCTAAATACGGGGGAGATCACTTTGTGGGATAAGGTTTTGGTGATTGGAAGAATGCTCAAAGATTGGCTAATCATACCACTTCTTCCAATAGTCATGTTCATTGTGTGCATATGAGTTACACTCTCATGAACCCAAACCAAAGTATTAAGGTTGTGTTTGTCAATCAAACTAAGCAAATGAATGTCGAATATCGTGTTTGTGTAAACACATCTCTTATAGCTACTAAGTTTCTTTTGAGGTGTAGTATGTCATTTAGAGGGAGTGAAGAATCCATTAACTTTTTATTTAAGAGGTCATTTATTGAGTTGGTGGACACTCTAAAGAAAATTAACCCAGAGATTGCTAGTGTAATAGATTGTGCTCAAGGAAATAACCTCATGACTTCCCCTAAGATTCAAAAGGATCTTGATGCTGCTTATGCATGTGAAATAACTCAATAAATTGTATGTAATATTATGGATGATGTGTTTTGTGTTTTGATTGATGAATCTGGTGATGTTGTTGGTAAATAACAAATGGTTGTTGTTGCTTGTTGTGTTAATAGTGAAGGTTTCGTAAAAGAAAGGTTTCTTGACATTTAAGTGTTAAAGAAAGAAATGCTAAGTCACTTAAGGAGGTGCTTGAAAATCTATTGTCTATTAATGGTATGAGTTTATCTAGCATTAGAGGGCAAGGATATGATGGAGCCAGCAATATGCGAGGTAAGTTTGGTGGTTTTAAAGATTTAATTTAAAATGAGAATCCATTTGTTTATTATGTGCATTATTTCGTCCATCAACTTCAATTGACCCTTATTACATGTGCTAAGACTCACCAAAATGTTAGTGTTTTTTTAGGTAAGGTTAATATTCTTGTTAATTTCATACGATCTTCTAACAAGAGATAATAATTTCTTCGGGAGAAACAAGTAACTCAGTTTGCTAAATTGATTAAAGAGGGTCAAATAGATACTGGTAGTGGATTAAATCAAGAATTATTTATTTCTAGAGCATGTGACACTCGTTGGGGTTCCCACTTTAGGATGCTCACTAGTTTGATAACTTTGCACAGTGCCATTATTTGGGTACTTGAAGAAGCCAGGAAGGATATGTCATTTGAAAAATATGGTGAAATTATGCTTTTGCTAAATGTGCTCCAGTCTTTTGATTTTATCTTCATGTTATATATGATGATTGAGATTTTAGGATTTATAAATGATTTGAGTGAAGCGCTACAAAAGCGTGATCAAGATCTTTTGAATGCTTTGTCACTTGTTAATGCTACCAAACAAGAATTACAAGAAATGAGGAATAATGGATGGGAAGAACTTATATCTAAGGTTATGGAAATTCGTAATAAACATGATATTGATGTGTCGGATATGGATGCACCGTATGTGTAAGGGAAGAAACCCAAATGACATGCTAAAACTTCTAGTGTTTCTAATTTGCATCATTATAAGCATGGTTGTTTGTTTAGTGTTTTAGATTTGCAATTGCATGAACTCAATGCTAGGTTTTATGAAGAGAATACTAAACTTTTACAATGTGTTTCATATTTGAGTCTCCCTATCGTCATTTGCAGCTTTTGATGTGAAAAAATTCTTAAAGATGGTTAAGCTTTATCCAAACGATTTTGTAGATGTGCCGGAAGTGATGGTGCGGCATCAACTTTAGAATTATGTTAGAAATGTTCGATGTGACCCAAAATTTACAAACTTAAAAGGAATTTTAAGATCTTTGTGTCAAACTTGTGGAAACAAATAAGTGCAACATATTTGATATGGTTTATAAGCTTCTAAAGTTGGCTTTAGTCTTGTCAGTAGCAACTACAAGCGTGTAACATATGTTTTTAGCTATGAATTTTGTGAAGAATAAGCTATGTAATAAAATGAGTGATTAATGATTAAATGACTGTCTTGTAACTTTTATAGAAAGAGATGTTCCTGGAACAATTAACAATGATGTTATTTTAGCTCATTTTTAAAAAATGGATAATAGACGATTTTCATTGTAAATGTACTTTATTAAACAATATTATTTCTTATTTTCAATATAACTTAGTTCATATTTTCTTTCATATTTAGTCACACCAATATATAATTTCTATTTCAGTTGGAGTATGCGTAACTTAACGATTTTTCACAAAATCTAACAGAAAAAAACAATGTGACTAACAAAACGGATTTTAAAGGACTAAAAATGAACGTTTATTATTTAAGGGACATAAGTGAAACTTTAAATTAAGTCAATGGATCAAAAGATGTATTAAGCCTTTATTTAAAGCTGAAATAGAAATTAAATTTCTTCTAATAGAAGGTACGATACATAAAGTGCATCTTTCAAAATCAAAATGCATCCAAAAATTAAAATTGCAAAGGAACAACTCATATTTCTAGTACAATCACTCTAGCTCATCTCTCACAAAGACCTTAGCCTCGACATCCCTTGGTTTTCTCATACTTGTGAACCTCTAACTTCTCAAGTTTCTTTAAAAAAAAATTCATCTTTATACCATGTTTGTTGCAGTACTTACGAGTTCTTTTAAGCTTTGTTTGGAAGAGATGGGAAGGGAAGACTCCTGAAGACGAATATAAAAAAAAAGTTTGACATTTAAAAAATGATTTTGTATAAAATGATAAAAGAGTGTATATCATGACTATATTTTTAATTCTCAAAATACTATAAGAGGAGACTTCTACATAATCTATCATTTAAAGAATACACCATGAACCATGAATAATTAGATCTTATATATTATTCTCTCCATACTAAAATAAGTGTCATGCTATGCTAAGAAAATGTAATAAATGAAAGAGAAAATGGTGATTTTATCAAACTATATTTTTCAACTATTTGTGTATTTGAATTAATATTAGTGCAAAGTTAGAAAAATAATAACTTAAGAGTATTAATTATAGTGTATAATGAAAAGATAAAAATTATAATTTCATTGGTAAAAAAAGAATACACAGAGGGTTTGCACATTAAAAGTATTAATTAGAGGGTCTCTCTCCCACCATGAGTAATATCACTTATTTTTGTGTGTATTATCAATTTGTATAATATGAGGTTTATTCCTTTTAACATGTGACAATAAATTTATAAATCATTCAAGTATGTGAATTTTGATGATTAAAAAAATTAAAATAAAATAAAGTAATATATATATATATATATATATATATATATATATATATATATATATATATATTATATATATATATATATATATATATATATATATATATATATATGTATATATATATTGTTTTTGTCCGTGTATTAGTAACAAAAAATTGTGTAAATAAAAATTTAAAAATGTCAATGACATATGATTATTGTTTAAGAAATAATTTATAATATTTAAAATTAATCATTTATATTATGCGTATTTGATAATATGAAAATATTTTTTTTTCTCATCTTGATATAAAAGTAATTCATATATATTTTAGATTATTGTAAGTTAACAAACATTTTTGGAAAAAATGTCATAGAAAATATTAATGATGTTGGTTCATTGCTTATTTCGTTTGTTATTTTTTTTTTCTTCTTTGATATACATACCACATCAATTCATTAAACATGAAATAACATATATAATATATTATGTATATATGTTTGTTATGCAGTTGGAATGTTTATTTTGAGAGAATATAAATAAATTATAATGAGTGTTATATTTAAATTTGTGTGGTGCATATAACTTACATGTTAAAATCCCTTTATAAAATAATAGTTAGTCTTAATAAATATTTATGATCATGTCATACATATTTAATAAATTAAATATGTATTTGATATATTCAAGTGGAAGTAAAACTTCAAATTAAAAAGACTATTAAATATTATATTAGCAAATGAAGAATGACATAAATTTTTTTGTGTTTGTAATAAAATAAATAATAAAAGTTTCATGGTGATAATTTGTTATAGCTATCAAGAATATATAATGTATTTTGTATAAGATAGTTATATTAATATGACAAAAATGTCATGATTTAATTATAGTTGATAACTACTATCAAAAGTACATATCATATGCATGATTAGTTGAAAGATTGAATATTCAAAGTTTGTTAAAGTTGGAAAATTTTGCAATTTTTTGACGAAAGGTTTGACAAAGATGTCTTCGGATATGATTGAATACAATAAAGACATCATTAGGGATGTGAAACAAGCTCATATCTATTTTTTTATAAGCAATTTGCGCTTAGTAGGATTCAAATTTGAGACCTTGAGAGGAGTACACTCTTAAGACCAAAATCTTCACCACTAGGCCACACACATGCACAATCTCATATCTAATTAATCATCGATAATGAAAACTCAACTCAATCTTGATTAACATCAAATCTTGAGTTCAATGATGAAAGTACACTATTAGAGTGGTAGAAGTACTTGATAATAGATACATCCAAAGGGGTAAAAGTACTTGGACCATAAGAATAAATGTGGTAGGATGAGGTTTTTCTCTTAATAGATATACAAAATATGTTTCTTAGAATGCATAATTATGAGTGCATTTTTGATATAGTCTACCTATATGAGAATAAAGTCGTGTCGCTTTATAGAGTTCAAGGGTTTGACTCTTAAATTCTCATGAAAAGGATATGAGACACAAACCCTTATTTAATGTGTCATACTGATAATTCGATCAATGATGTCAATATTTCATGTGTGGGTTATGCTTGTTTTAATGAATAATTGGTTTAAAGCTTGTCTACCAATCTATTCGCGAGTGAGCGAAAGCTTAACTTACAAAGTAATGGTTCAAATTGTAAGATACATATATCTAAAACCATGAAATTTCATGAATAGTTTATTTATATATTTTTTGAAAATGGTGGAGGATTGTTGGTGAAATTTTCAAAATATTTATTTGATAAATAATAATAATTAAATTCGATTAAGGAAAATTTCATATTATAGGTGGTTGTATTGGTTTAATGGTTATGAATTTCGATTTTGAATCAATTGTCATGCGTTCAAATCTAATGATCAAGATGAGACCACTGGGCTAATGCAATGTTTGGTCATTATTTGAACAATAATAATATATAACAATTGCAAATATCTAATGATTAAAAAGATGTTTTCCTTCACCAAGTGACTCCAATTTCTCTATAAATAGAGATATTATGAAAATTGAAAATACACACAAAAATAACATATTCAGAGCCAAAATTTATATTTAAGTCATTCCTTGATTTCTCTAGTTCGCGAGAATAAGTGAGGAAAATTTATTTTATAAAATATCGTTGATCGATATGCTTAATGTAAATGTGCGATTCATGTTAAAGTTTCCAAAGTATCCCGAAGGAGATTTGTGGAATTACCCATTTATTTGCATCCAATTTATCAAAATTGGTGGGGGTGAATCAAATCTAAAGTTTAGTGTAAACACACGGTTTGAAATTTATTTTGTGTAAATTTCACTATACCATTTCATCTTTAGGGATGCTGAAAGAGAAAAAAGAATAGTGAGCAACAATCGAGGATGGAGAAAGAAGAAGAAATTAATAGGTATGAAGATAGTATCATAAAATCTACTAGAATTTATTTAATCCAATTGTTGTTAATAGTGGTACATGGGTGAGGGATTTACTTGGACTCTCACCCGAGAAGCAACCAGTACAAGAACATAAAATATATTTGTAAAATTTATGTCCTCCAAAAACCTTCAAAACTCTTTTTCAATACAAATTTTGAGTTTCCATAAATTAGAAGAATTATGTTTCATGAATAAAATCAAACCCTCCAAAATCCTCCCTACTTAAATCCCTATATTTTTTCACTCAATCCTTTATTTTTTTCAAAACCTTCTCCACACTTCCCCTCCAAACTCCCAAGCAAAGCCTTAAAGAACTCCTTTGTAAAGGGTTTCTTCTTAGGTTTCAAGTGTTGGATCATTTTTCCTTTTTTTATCATCAGAATGATAGTTTTTCTTGATATTTGTTATGCATGACAAAGTGGTTGAAAAATTCCTCTACTTATTTTCTAAGAGTTATTAAATCCTCATCTTCACATGGTTATAAAAACACTTTTTACCCCCTAGGAAAAATGTCAATTGTTGATATCCCCACGTCCGAAAAAATTTGTTATAACAGCCACACCTCCTCAACAAGTCGAACAAAACCCACCATATATTTGTTTGCCTAAGTTTTATTCTTCATGAGATTGGAACTCCTCACACATCTAACCATTCTACCCTTTAATTCTCACAATGATATTTTTCAAAGTGTTACGAATCATCTCGTTCATTTTACCTACTACTTGCGCATAAATGATATTAACATCTCTTGTTCTTCTTTATATCTCTTCTTTCACCCACTAGTCCTGAACTGGTTTCACCTTTAACCTCCTAATTCTTTCTCTTTCTATGCCTATTTTATCTTTGATGTTGTACTTTCTTATCCCTTATTTTCAAAATACTCATCAACTCTCTTTTGTGAAACCATCAATATTTTCCCACAACTTGAACTTTCTAAATCATACCCAAAGCATTTCTTCTACCTTTTTTATTGCAATGTTTGGGCTTAAGCCAAATTGGTCAATTGGATCCAAAGAAAGGAAACAAAATGTAAAGAAAAATGTTTCTCTTTAATCAGAAAAAGGATACATGGTCCATTATATAAGGCTGGTATTTACAAGAATGAGAAAATGGGATTACAACATGTAAAGCTCAAAATAGTAAACAAAATAATATAAATTAGTAATATACTAATAGCCCCTCTCAAGCTGGTGCGTAAATATCTTTTGGACCCATTTAGGATACAATATGAGATAGCGGTGAAGGATCGAGCAATTTTGTAAGGAGGTTAGCTAGTTGCTGTTGTGACGAAACATGTAAGAGGTGAAACAATTTCTAGTGCAGTTGTTTGTGGATAATATGACAATCAAGCTCTATCTGTTTAGTCCTTTCATGGAATGATGTGTTAACTGCTATGTGTCGTGCATATTGACTATCACAAAAGAGTTGTGTAGGAGAAATAAAATTCAATTTGAAATCTTGTAGAAGGTAAGTAAGCCATTGGATTTCACAAATCGTGGTATTCGACTTCTGTGGATGATTTGGAAACTATAGGTTGTTTCTTGGACTTCCTAGAAATGAGGGAATCACCTATAAAGATGCAATAGTCGGAGTCAGAGGTTGATCATCTGGTATCCGGACATGTGGCCCAATCAGAACCATAGAATGCCTTAAGCTGGAGAGGTGATGATGGATAGAAGAGACCGAGAGCAAAAGCTAATTTGATATATTGGATAACACGTAGTGCAACTTCAATGTGAACGATTTGGGTTTACTCATGAACTGACTAAGCTATTGGACTGAATAGGACAATTTTGGATGCATATTTGTAAGGTAGATAAGCTGACCAACAAGTTTCCTAAATGGTTTAGGACCACGTAGAAGGCCACCATAATCCTATTAAAGTCGGGTGTTATGCTGCATATGTGATGAAAGTGGATTTGCACCAAGCAAACCTGCAACAAATAAAAGGTCTAAGGCATATTTTCATTAACATAGATGAATACCAGCACGAGAATGAGAAATTTCTAGTCCTAGAAAATATTTTAAGTGACCTAGGTCTTTGATTTTAAATGTTTGATGCAAAAAGGACTTTATGAAATTAATTTCATTGATATTGTTGCCAGCTAGTACCAAATCATCTACGTAAATCAAAAAATAAATAAATAAAACTTTAACATGTTTTATAAAAAAGGATGGGTCAGAGGAGGATTGCATGTAATATTTACTAGTTAAGATAGTGGTGAGTTTAGAGAACCATTGTTTACTAGATTGATTTAAGCCATAAATAGATTTAGTTAACATGCATACTTCATTCGTTTGGGAGAAGAAAGTCTTGGAGGTAAATGCATATAGATCTCTTCTTCCAAATCAGCATGTAAGAATGCATTATGCATATCTAGTTGATGCAAATACCAGTTTTGAGAAGAATTAATGGCTAAAATAAATCTAATAGTGGTTAATTTAGCAACAGGAGAATAAGTGTCAAAGAAATCAATACCTTCGATATGATTATAATCTTTAGGGACTAAACAAGCTTTATAACGTTCAATTGTCCCATTGGCATGGTATTTGATCTTGTATACCCATTTACAGCCAATGGGCTTCTTACCTGGGGGGAAAACCATTGAGAATATATGTCTTATTGAGGTTTAAGGCATGGAGTTCACTAGTCATAGCAGACTGCCAATGATCAGTTTGGGAAGCCTGCTTATATGCGTGTGGTTGTTGGTTAACCGTGATAACAAAAGTGTAAGAGAGGTGCGTAGTAGATAAATTTTCATAAGAAAGAAATTTATGCAGAGGATAAGTAACATTAGTGGTGATATTATAACATTGAAAATCACGCAAGTAAGCGGGGGGGGGGGGGGGGGGGGGGGGGTCCGGAAAACTAGAGGATTTCCTTAAATTTTGTTCTTCCACATGTGTTAGTTCTTCCAAATATGTTTGTTCATTAAAAGCACCATTGTTAAAACCAGTTTCAGGTGTGGGAGAAATATCAAATGTGGTGTTTTTAATGGGGGGAGGGGGATAGTGATCTTATGATTATGAAATTAATCATCAAAACAGATAGGATCGATAATGTCATTAATGTGGTTCTTTACCATGTTGGTGGTATGATCCTTATAAGGAAATATATTTTCATTAAAGATAACATTTCTATAATTGAAAATATTATGTATTTGCAAATAAAATAGAATGTATCCCTTAGTCCTAGTTTTATAACCCAAAAAAAGAGACTTCCATGCTCTAAGATCTAGTTTGTCTCACTTTTGTGTTAATGCGGATGCAAAATAAAGACAACCAAAGACCTTTAGGTCAAGGATGGTGGGTGGTTGATTGAAAATAAGATCATAAGGTGTATTATGGGTAAGAAATGGGTGGGAAGACAATTAATAATGAAAACAACATGTAATAAAGCATATGACCAAAAACATTTTGTGTGGTATGATTGAAAAAGTAAAGCTCTCGTGACATTTAATAGATGGTGATGTTTTCTTTCAACAATAGTGTTTTGTTGGAGTGTTTCTACACAAGGAATTTGTCGTAAGATGCCTAAGGAGGATAATGTTTATTGAATTTTGAATTCTAATCCATTGTCACTCCTTATGGTTTTTACTTTGAACGGGTATTGTGTAGAAATGATGGTTAAAATGTTTTTAATACATGTCCAAGTTTCATATTTATTTTTCACCAAAAAAATCAGAGTAAAACGAGAGAAATCAATCATTATAGTTAGGAAATATTGATAACAATCTATAGGATTAGTGCTAGTAGGACCTCAAATGTCCATATGTAAAAGGTTAAAACATTTAATATAAATAATATCACTATGGGAAAAGGGAAGTTTGGTTTATTTGTCCATTGGCAGTGATCACAAACAAAAAAATTTATTAGCAGAAATGTATGAAAATCTATTACATAATTGTTTTAAAATATAGGCAGCTAGGTGTCCTAGTATAAAGTGTCATTAATCAACTATGACATTTTTGGTGGTGCCAGAAGACTTGGAATCCATTAGATTGTTGCCCTTTGGAGAATGTTGGAAAATTTCGAGGTTGTTGAATAGCCTAACATGTCCAATCATCTTCTGGGTAGACAGGTCCTGGATGTAACAAGAGTCAGGGGAGAAAGTAAAATTGACATTAAGTTTAGATGGAACTAAGGTAACAACAACACATTGTGTATAATGAAGTGATTTGAAAATTGAATTGTACCATAATAATATGCAAGCATATTGCTAACATTTGGAAAACATACCGAAATAGGTTTAATTTTAAAGATAGTTTTGAATGAATGCAAATGGGGGCAAACATGTTCACTAGCCCCTGAATCTAAAATACACACAGAGGGTAAAGTTAAAGTATTATCTGGTTTGTGAATGCTTGAGACAATTGATTGATGAGGTCCACATCAGCCTATTTTTTGGTCTTGGATGATTCTGATCTTGATGATTTTAGAAGGCTCACTATGTATTGATATTCTTTTTTGGAGATAGAAAGATTCATGTCATTGGATGAAGGGTTGTCAGTGTTATTGTTGATGGCCGTGGAGGGAGTTCTTGAGTTAGAGGGGTTGGTTTTGTTTGTCTGGGTTTTAGGGCGATAGTCGTGGGAAAACCATGTTTGAAATAACAATGCTCGACAATATGATTTTTTTTCCAGTGAGTGCATAACATTAGGGTACAATTACCTCTACCTCTACCACTACCTGTGATTGGTATTTGAGAGGGTTGGTGTTGACAAAGAATGTTGTGGAAGCCAAAAATTCCTCAGAGGGATTGGAATCCCGTTGAGATACGAGGGAGTAAACCTTGGAAATTATGGGGAAAAGATCTATCAGGAGGATCTAGGTACGAACATTTGCATAATTTCCATTAAGACCCTTGAGGAAGAAAAATATGTACTTTGTGTTCTTGAATTCCCTGACAGAGGTTGAAAGAGAGCATTTGCGTTGAGTTGGACAAGAACAATTTGTAGTAGGTCGAAGATCCTCAAATTCATCCCTTAGAAATTTCATGTTAGTGAAGTACACCGAAAGAGTGCAATCACCTTGTTGGATAGAGTGAAGATCTCATAGAAGATTCGAAAACCCTAAAGAAGTTACCGTTGGTGAATTGATCTTCAAGATCTTTCTAGAGTTCAAATGCAAATTATATGTAGATTGTGCTTTGAAAGATATGAGGATAGAATGTGTGAGTGATCCAAGAGATGACAATGTTGTTGCATCTCTACCAAAGATCGAAATCAGACTCCAACGACAAAGGTTTTGGGAGTTTGCCATTGAGGAACACGATCTTAGTCTTGGAGGAGATAACATGTTTCATCAATCTTTTCCAATTGTGATATTTTTATCGGTGGGGGTGGGGTGGGTGAGGTGGGAGGGATGAGGGGTGCAACAAGAACGACGCTGGGGTTTTCGCTCAAATGGAGGAAATAAGGGGCTGCTTGGATAAGGGTTTTTGATTATCTGGGAGGTGGTTTCATCATTGACTGTAGGTTGTTTGTTGTGGTTGACATTGTTGGTTTTAGAGGACGACGACATTGTTGAACGATGAGAGAAAAGATGCGGCGACGGAAGGGGGAAATGAAAACCCTAGGATTTCACTTCTGATGTCATATTGCAGTGTTTGTGCTTAAGCCAAATTATTCTATTGGACCCAAAGAAAAATGTTTTCCATTAATAAAAAAAAGTATAGGGTCCATTATATAGGACCGGTATCTATAAGAATGGATTTAGGGCATGTAAGCCCAAAACAGTAAACAAAAGAATATAAACTAGTAATATACTACTCTCTCAGTCCCAAAATAAATGTCACATTTTAACAAAATATTTGTCCCAAAATAAATGTCACTTTTAATTCCCAATGCAATTTTTAATTTTTTTCTTCTTTCAATTGTACCCTTCAATTAATATTACCTTCATCACTTTCAATTTACTATTCTCTCACTTAACATTTATAATCGTTAGAATACACCAATAACTAACAAAAATAATGTGATAAAATTAATATTTTCACTTTCATTTATCACATATTTTTAATCTTCATAAAATACTGAAATATTTTTAATGTCCTTCCCTCTACTAAGACAAAATTGGAATAATTAATCACATGCTATTGTTAAATAATTAAAAATAAATAACTAGTATGATTAGTTTAATAAATTTAGTACGTTTTGTTGTCAAATCTTCAAATGACATGATTTTAAGGAGGAAGTTTGGTCTCTAATATGTGTCATAATTCTTTGACTATTATTGGCTCTAACATTAAGTCTCACGTTCTGCCACCAACAAAAAAAAACTACTCCTATCTTTCTAAACCAAACTACTCAAGTCTATGATTCCTCACAATTTTAACACATGCTGTGAAACCAATCTTTAAACTGATACCCCAAACATCCTAATTTTTACACATAAGCTTGAGTTGCCTCCTAAATGGAGGACACTTCAAGCAATCAAATCTTTTGTATTTTCCAGGAGAGTGTCACATTACAAAATCATATCAATAGTGTAATACCACATGTTTAGTTTATAGTATGAAAAAGAAATTATATATTTCAACTACAATATTATTAAAATGCACATAAATAAGCCGTAAATTCCCATTTGCTTGCGTTGGTTAATCGTCAGTGATTATGTTTGTTATCCATTATTTAGAGATTAACATTAGTCAACCATATTAGGTGATAATTCACAATATGCATCAACAACTTGTTCAAATATTCTGAAAGGTTGACCCAGCTTTCTAGCTTTTGATTATAAACAATGTACTAGGTACATTAAATTCTAATCAAAGTCAAACACTTTCATTTTCTCTTCCACATTGTCATACTTCATCATCATCAACCAGTAAGAACAATATACAAATAATAGAAGAGACACTGAAGAAGACACCATTGAACCTGAGAGAGTGATTCAATGAAGAAAATGAAAGAGGTGATAGGAATAATGAAGGACAAAGCCTCACAAAGCAAAGCTGCAATTTTATCAAAACGGAAAACTCTTTCTCTCTTACGCGCCACAACCCACGACTCTTTCGCCCCTCCAGCACACAAGCACCTTACCACCCTTCTTTCCTCTGGCGACGGTTCACGCGCCACCGCGTCTACCGCGGTTGAGCTTCTCATGGACCGTCTCCAAACAACTCACAACTCAGCGGTGGCTCTCAAATGCTTAATCGCTGTCCATCATATTATCAAACACGGCGCGTTCATCCTCCGTGACCAGCTCTCCGTTTACCCTTACACCGGTGGTAGAAACTATCTCAACCTCTCTAACTTCCGTGATAAAACAAGTTCGGTCTCATGGGAACTATCTTCTTGGGTTCGATGGTACGCGCAACACATAGAACATCTTCTGTGTGCTTCTAGAATACTCGGTTACTTCCTCGGCGAAACGATATCGCATGAGGAAAGTGTTTCGAGTCTGGTAACTAGTGATCTGTTGAGAGAAATAGATTCTTTGGTGGCCATGATGGAAGGGATTGGGAAAAGACCAAATAGTCCAATAATGGAGCAGCAGAATAAGGTGGTTGTTGAGATAATGGATTTGGTGGAAGATGATGGGGTTGTGGTTGTGAATGAAGTTTTGGTTAGAGTGAAGGAATTTGGAGAGAGGGAGAGATTGGGTTGTCTTGGGTTTGGAGAAGTTGTTGAATTGGTTTGTGTTTTGAAGAGATTGGAGATGTGTAGAGAGAGAATGGTGATGGTGATGGAGGAGAAGAAGTTTTGGAATTTGGTGAGAGAATTGAAGGAAAAGGTTGGGAAGATGAAGGTGTATAGGGAAGAAGGGAAGGTTTACAGGACGGTGGGAAAAGACAGAGGAACTGAGTCTGTTCGGTTTTGATTTCAATCGGTTTGGTTCTTCAAGGCTCTTTTAGTAATGTTTTGTTTACCTAGTTTCTTTCTTTTATATGTTGAAATTGTTGTGTATAGAAATAGTAGAAATAGGTTCTAATGTTTTGTTTGTGAATTTCTTTCTTTAAAGTAGAAATTTTAGTGTATAGATAGTAGAAATTGAAGTAGGAATTCACAATGTTGTGTGACGGATGCTTTAGGTTGAAGTTGAAACTAAAAGTGTGCCCATGTCTAAAGTGTGCCCTTGTCTAATTTGCGTGTTTTGGAAAGATAATTTTGGTAGATATAATTCATTTCGGCTTAGAATAATATAGTTTTATACTTTAATTTATGTTATGTGACATTTCAGTTTGTGTATTTAAATAATGGATGATTGATTTCGGTTCTTAAATTCACAGTGAATTGAAGTTCGAAATCGTAACAGAATCATATTTCTTGATTTTGAGGGATTGAAAAACACGAGTGTTTGGTGAGATCTGAGTGAATTCTTGCACAAGAAAGAATATGAACGTGGAAACGATAACTTGAATACAAAGCTTCCAGTATTGAATGGAAAGAGTTGGAATCGATGGATGACTCAGATGTGGGTGTTGTTTGACGCTGAAAATGTTCTTGATCTCCTTAATAACGGTTATGCAGTTATTGCGGCAGATTCAACTGAAGCACAAATGATATCTTGGATTTTTCGACCTGACTATAAATGGCAAGTAAAAATAAGTGTGCCATGATGAAAGCTATTGAACATGTCGAAATGATGCGGGTGGCAAGTGTGGTCAAAACAGCTGAAGGTCGAGGACGTTGGTAGCATCTGTGAACTTGGTGAAAATTTCAAATATTCTAAGTTGGTTATTTGGTTTGATTGAAAAAGCGGGAATTGGATTAGAACAGGTGGTTAATCAAAGACACATGGGGCTCGTCGAAGATAACAATTGCATGGAAGTAAAATGCACCGTGATTTATTTAGTCGACCGTTTGTAGGTGGTTATTTTAGATTAGGATATAAGGGACCGCCTGTTTACATTATAGGGGCCCACAATTATACTCATATTTCTGTATACTCAAAGTATCTGCGTAATTAAGAAACTAATGGAGAAAATGTACGTACGTATGCGTTCCATATTTATAAATTCCAAGCACTTTTACATTCAAGCCTTTTTCTACATTCATTTACATTTTGATCATTTATCATTTTATCTTCATTTCTATATTTTGATTTCAGTTATCTTTGTCTTCAAAATCTTTTACATTCCAAGTCTTGTCAAAATTTTACATTGTTATCTTCATATTCTGTTTTCAATTTCAATCATAACATGGTGTTCAAAGGTTTAAATTCACACAAATATGTTCCGAGAGATTTTCGAGTTTAACCCCTTAAGTATTAATAGAAACTTGTTTTGTTTACCAAACTTACTAGTAAACAATTTGGCACACCCGATGGGACCCTTTTTGTGTGAATTATTTATTTTATTTCGAAAAAATATCATTTATTTTCATTAACTTCTCATTTTTTACTGTGCATGAGACTAAGAAGTGGTAGAATAATAAAGAGAGAAGTTAGGAATTATATAAGGAGATACAACAGGAGGATGACTATTTCCAGAAATAACATTAAAGAATAACCCTCTAATAGCACTGGGACAAGTACAGTCGCTGGAATGTCGACTGAACCAATCCCTTCGAGTACTAGCATAACAGCCATACCGTCAACAACAGTTACACTATCAACTCGACCAGAAGGAATAATTTTGTCTCAAATAACTCAGAGTCACCCAGTGACTCCTAGACCTATTATGGCGACAGAGGTTAGGCCTTTCGCCACAAGTTTCACAATGCCCATGTTAAGACGTGAACAACCTTATGGGATGCCAACATCAATTATGGAAAACCTACAAACTAATCCTACAACATTTGTTGATAGTGATGCAAATACGTATCCGCCAATCTTGGCGTCTGGATCGACCATATGTAACCATGGTCGAACCATGCCACCCTATATGGGAATGATATTTGGTTCCCAGGCAATGCCAATGTTCACGACGAATTCCGTAATAGCAATGAGACAGCAGATGGATGAGAGTAACCATGACATGGTAAATACTCTTACCCAACATATGGGTACGATATTCAACCCATTAATTCAATATACGAATCAGAGTTACCAACAGTTGGCAACTCAAATGAATCAAATTTCTTATTTTTTTGGCGCTCCCCCAACACATGTTTGACCTATTATACAACCCTAAATCGTTGGGCATGTTCGAAACGAAGGGCCACTTTTAGAGGAAAATACTGTAAATCAGGGGCAGTAAGTGGTGCCCCAGGTGGTCGAACAAGAGATACCTAGGGAAGTAAAGTATCCACTTGTCATGATGGTTAATCGAAATCAAGATGATGACCAGGTCGTTTATCAGTTTCGATAAGGGAATCTCTTAGGGGAGAATAACCTAACGACCATTGTTGAAAGGATAATGGCTCAAACTGGGGTAAACATCGGCATGCAGAGGTCAAATTACACATCTCCTCTATCAAAGTACGTGTTGTAGACTGAATTTTCAAGGGGATGGAAAGTCCTTAAGTTTACAAAGTTTGTTGGCGACACTAATGAGTCTACCGTCGAACATATTACCCGATATTTGACCAAGGCGGGAGACATAACTAACAATGAGAATCTAAGGATGAAATATTTTCCTATTTCTCTCAAAAAAAGTGGATTTATATGGTTTATGACCCTTTCTGCCCATTCAATCAATGATTGGAATCAATTAGAAAGGTTGTTCGATGAGCAGTTTTACATGGAGCAATCCAAGATTAGCCTTAAGGAATTATCGAGTGTGAAGTGAAAGTTCACTGAATCAATCGATGATTACTTGAATCGATTATGTCTATTGAAAATGAGGTGCTTTACCCAAGTTCCTAAACATAAGTTAGTCGAGATGGCCGTTGGGGGATAGGTTACTTTATTAGGAAAAAGGTAGATATGCAGTATCTTAGCGATATGGTCTAGTTGGCAGATAGGGTTCGACAAGTCAAAAGACTGAAGGCTAAGAAGCTAAAGAGAACAATGGTAATAAGGAACATGTAGCTTATGTCAATTTAGAAGACAATGACTTGGTATTAGATGTCGAATATAACCATGTATAAGAGATAGAGGTTAATGTGGATGAATTAAAACCAGGGCCCCCATATGTGTGTAAGTTGCTTACGCCTGCAAATGGGAAGAACCCTTCTGAGCCTGAGAAAAATGATAAATTCCCTAAGAGGACCTTACCTTCGACGTAACTAAATGGGCTAAAATATTTGACTTGTTGGTTGCAGATGGTCAAGTACTAGTTCCACCAGGCACAAAAGTACCACCATTAGAATAAAAGGAAGAAACAAGGTTTCTATAAATATCACAACGTTTTAGGGCATAAAATCTCACAGTGTTTTATTTTCAGAGATCTTGTTTCATAACGCACTGAATGAAGGAAGGTTAAAGTTTTCCAAGAAAAAAAACTCAAATGAAGATCGACTATGACCCGTTGCAAGTCGGAGATGCCAGCTATGTTGAGCCTATGGCGATCAATATGGTCAAAATTACTGAGGATTTCAACATGGTTGAATTCGAGAATAGTGAAAATCATATTGAAGTTGTGTTCCCAAAGCCTGATGAAAGGCTTGTGAAATTCCTCCATAGGTGCAAAGCTGAAGACTTAAAGGTAATGGTGTATCCTCGATGCAGCGCGATATTTGATAAGAAAGCTATAAAGAAAGACGAATCCACCCAGTAGGAAAAAAATCAGGATAATTGGAGGAAAAATATGTCCTAATTTTATTTCGATAAGAGAGGGATTCCCCAGAAGAAGGAGGTAGCCGAGTTTATTTATGATTATTTGACTTGTCATAAGTCAAAGATTGAACATCAGAAGTCGTATGGTCTGATGCAACCGTTGAATATTCCGAAGTGGAAGTGAGACATCATTTCCATGGATTTTGTGATAAGTTTATCGAAGACCACAAATGAGTGTGACTCTATTTGGGGTATTGCTGATAGATTGACTAAATCGACTCATTTCATACCGATTAAGATTAGTTATCCTTTGTAGTAGTTAGCCGAGTTGAATATTGAGAAGATTGTTAGCCCAAATGGTATTTCTTTGAGTATTGTGTCGGGTAGAGATCTGAAATTTACATCGAGGTTTTAGCAGAGTTTGTAGAAAGCGTTGGGTACTAAGCTGAAGTTGAGTTCTGCTTATCATCTACAAATAGACGGTCAGACAGGGAGGATTATCCAGTCTTTGGAGGATTTACTAAGAGCTTGTGTTTTGGAATAAGTGTGTAACTGGGATAGTTACTTATCATTTGTTGAGTTCACTTACAACAACAATTTCCATTTTAGTATTGGAATATGTATGGTAGAAGGTGTATGGCACATTTGTGTTGGTATGAATCAAGTGAGAGTGTGGTGCTTGGATCTGAGATTGTTCAGCAAACATCTAAGAAGATCAAGATGATCCAAGATAAGATGAAAGCTTCGCAGAGTTGCCAAAAGGGTTACCATGATAAGAGGAGGAAATCACTTGAATTCCAAGATGGAAATCATGTGGTTTTGTGGGTTACTCTGATAACTGGTGTTGGTCGGGCCTTGAAGTCTTGAAAGCTCACGCCACATTGTATTGGTCTGTATCAGATTATGAAGCAAGTAGGAGAAGTTGCCTATATAGTTGCATTACCGCCATTTCTTTTGAATCTTCATGATGTCTTTCATGTATCGCAGTTTAGGAAGTATATTCTTAATTCGTCTCATGTGATTCAAGTAGACGATGTGTAAGTTAGAGAGAACTTGACTGTTGAGGCATCTCCCTTGAGAGTAGAGGATCGCGAGGTGAAGCACTTGAGAGGCAGGGAGATTGCGCTGGTGAAGGTGGTGTGGGTAGGACCTGTTGGTGGAAGCATGACATGGGAGCTGGAGAGTCGGATGAGAGTCATATTCGAATCTGTTTCCTTCAGGTAATTTTCCCCATAATACTATTAGTTTATTTAATTGAATTATTTATATTTTATTTAATTAATTGATATTTAGCGTGCTTTAATTAAATAATTATGATGAGTTGTATGTGTTTGTGGGACATTGATATGGTGTAGTGAGAGTCTTGGTAGGATGGTAGAAGAATTAGAATAATTAAAATAATTAGAATTATAGTTATTTTGATTAATAATTAAAATAAATTAGAAAAGAAGATTTTTGAGTGGAAAGTAGGAAATTAGAGAATATGAAAAAAGTGGTGAAAGTTGTAACATAAGTTGAGCCTTAATGTATTTTTTAAAAAATTAAAAATTAGGTTAGAGATAAATAGTGGTTAGTAAAATTTTGGATTAAAAAATATGAACCTGCCATATGAAAACATCAAATCCAAGCACATGATTGAAAGAAGACCGTCAGATTACATAATGAATTATATTGTGCTATCTGTATATTTGAACAATGATAAGTTTCTAGGTCCTTGAAACCATATAAATCTTCTATAAAAGGGGACCATAGAGGTATGCCCACTTTTTATAAAGACTTACTCATGCATAAGAGAGCTTGCAAGTACCACCCCATCTAGGTGAGAGACCACGACCAACATTACAACTATGTGAAGGACTCCCTTCAGAAGAAAAAAAATAATGTATATATAGAGATATCCAGATTCATTGTTGTAGTATTTTCTCACGATTTTAACAAATCTCAACCTTTGACATCGTGATACAAATCTGCAAGGCCCAATATCTACAATTGGACCCAATGACAGTGGGCCTCAGTCCACTAGGGGGAAAAGAGTTAGAAAAGAGCCCAAATGGTTGGAAGAATACTCTAGGAAATGAATTGATGACAACTCATGAAGTTAGCTAGGAATACTCTAGAGAATTGTAGCTCATAGTACTATTCTTAGCTGTAGCCACCTTGCCTTATCCTTTTATTTTGTTTTTTTTTCTAAATTAAAGGATCTGTGTACACCTGTAGTAAGATCCACTATTGTAACAAATCAAGGCTCTTTAAATAGCCATCTTGAATGAAATGAAAAGGAATGAATTACAACCTTACAAAATTATTCTTTTTCCCTCTGGAGTTTTGTTATACTCGAAATAACAACTTTATTTGATACCTAGGACCCTAACATTGGTGCTTTCATCTGTCACTATGCCTCCTCGACAAGAACGCCCAGCTGATGACATCTTTGTCTAGCTGCGAGAAATGCAGCAGAGCATTGATTCTGTCACCAACCAACAAGAACAATTCCAAACTTTTCTCACCACACAATTGCCTCTCCTCATAAAAGAACACGTGGCTTCCTCTTCCCCTCAAAACAACACTTTCACTTCCCCGTCCACACCGCCGCCACCACTTATGAAAACTCCGAAAATACGCCTTTCATCTTTTGATGGAACAAATCCCTTGGAGTGGATCTTTCAAGCCGAGAGCTATTTTCTTCTCACCGCAACTTCCCCAGCCCAACGCCTCATTATCATTCCCTTTTTCATCTAAGGCCCTGCCTTAGTGTGGTTCAAATGGATACACTCCAACAACTTGCTCACAACTTGGGATGCTTTTATTATAGCTCTCGAAACACGTTTCGGACCGTCGTCATATGATAACCACGAAGCAGCAATTTACAAACTCAAACAAACAGGTTATGTTTTGGATTTTCAACAACACTTTGAACTAGTGTCTAACAGAGTTACTGGCCTTTCCCCAACCTCCTTGTTAAACTATTTTTTATCTGGGCTAAAACCTGAAATAGCAAGAGAGCTATCAATATTGAAACCCACAACCTTGTACCACGCCATAGACCTTGCCAAACTAGTTGAAGCCAAAATTAATGACTCTAAACCTCACTTCACTAAACAACCCAGGAACAATACCAACATTACTACCCAAAACCTTCCCTCCATTTTAGGTGCACCTACCAACCTGACACCTCTACCTCACCCTGTGAAACGCTTAACAGTTGCTGAACAGCAGGAAAGGAGATCTAAAGGACTCTGTTTTAACTGTGATGAACGATTTCATCTGGTCATTGCTGCACAAAAAAACAGTTCTTATTACTTCTATCAGATGACACAACAAACACAAATGATGAAACCGAAACTAATATAGAACAAGAAAACCACACAGTAAACTCACCCTCCTTGTTGAATGACATTGAATCACCAACTGGTGAGCACTTTCATCTTTCCCCAGCTGCCTTAAGAGGGTCACCGTCTCCGAAAACATTACGACTTAAAGGCCATATTCAACAGATGGAAGTAACCGTTTTAATTGACTCGGGAATCTCCCACAATATATTACAACCCAGAATAGCAGAGTTTTTAGAGTTACCTGTTAATGTGATACCACCATTTGCTGTGATCGTCGGTAATGGTCAATCCATCACTTGCGAAGGTGCTTGTGCGGAAGTACCAGTCATTTTGGCCAAATAAACATTTTGTATTCCTTGCTACATACTGTCGGTTCATGGTGCAGATTTGGTCCTAGGTGTTCAATGGCTCCAGACATTGGGAACTTTTCTTTCAAACTATTCCATTCCCTCTATCCAATTCACCCACAACGGCCAACCGATCACGCTGACAGGTATGGTTTCTAACCTCCTTCTTCTTCCTCTTTTTCTCAGTTTTGCAGATTCTTGTTTACTGATGCAATTCATTCTATCCACACCATGACCATGACCACCCTTGAAACACCCAACACAAAGAATAACACCCCAAACTTCACTACCTCAAACCCATAAATTTCCAAACTCCTAAACACATACCCTACTGTTTTTTCTACTCCACAAAACCTACCCCCACACCGCCCTCAAAATCACCATATACATCTCAATCCAAACTCACAACCCATAAATATCAAACCTTACCGCTACCCACTGTAAGACCCCCAATTTTGTCCCTAAGATCCCTCATGGCATCATATCATATCATATCATTGCCTCAAGGATCATTGTGCACCTTGCCTCCTTCCCTATGGGTGGGCTATCTTTTGAGAGTGGTTCTTGATCACCAGGCATGTTTGGCATATGTATATCATTGCTTTTCATTTGTTTACTAACCAAAAGTACAAAAATATGTCATCTAACCTTGTTACTTGCAGATGAAGCAATCTTAGGTCAAGACAGTCAAAGGCAGCCGTTGAGCCATAGATGGTGGCCATTCTTGAGAATTTGGGCACCATAATCATTCATAAGAGTTCATATGAGCTATGATGTTATTTTGAATCAAAATCTCAAGTAGTAGAGGCTTGAATCTCATCAAGGCATTCTTCAGTCAACTGAAACCCTAGCCAGTCAACTGCCCAGTCAACTGTGGATTTTGGAGGTGGGAGATGGTTAGAGAGGCCTCATTCATGTCCATACAGGTCTCATTTAACATGTCAAACATCAACAATGAAGAATTTGAGGTCAGATGAAAACTTTCCAAAAATAGTAAGTGACCTGTAATTTGGAATTGCCAAAAATGGAAAGGTTTTCTCCTCAAGATTACATCATCGAGCAAGCTTCAAATGAAATTTTGTCCAACATGAAAGTTGAAGATCGTGCTCTCCCATTTCCAAAAAGTCAAAGATCATCAATTTATCATGTGTGGTTAAGGAATTATGATCAAAACATGGCAAGGTGTACATGGAGATTCAAATGTGCATAACTTCTCAACCAAATGTCCAATTCAAGTGGTTCTTTTTGCTAAATTCTTCTCTTGACTTCTACTATCCAAATCATGCATTGCATTTCATGAAATATCATCATATGAACATGTGCCAATCCACTTGATTTTTGGAGGGAATTTTCAAAGTTTAAAATTGGCTAATTGTTGGAACTTTCTACCATTGCCAATAGCTCCAAAATGCATTTTTAAGTGAAATTGGATCAGCCACGTGCACTGTTCATCCATGATATTCATGCATAGGGTGAATTGGCCATTTTGCATTTGCACCTTGTTTTCACTAATCCAATTGCCATGAGCTTAAACATGATTAGGGAAGTGATTAAGAGGGAGTATATAACATAAATCATAACAGAATTCTGCTAACAACACTTCACTTTTTCAAGATCTAGATCTAGAATACAAAATTTCTCTCTCAAATTTTCTTCCATTTTCTTCATTTCCATTCCAATTTCTTGCTTAATACTTGTTGTTGAGTTGATCTTGAGCAGGATCCTCCATAGAAACAGTGGAATTCGTGCAAGATGGAAGCATTCATGAAGCTTGATGCATCTATGGCAAATCAAAAATTCTGTTGAAACACGTGCAATTGAGCTGTGATCTTCCTTCCATTCATCTTCACAAGCATCCTAGAGGAGATTTTGAGCACTACAAGGCTTGGACAACACCAAATTCGATTCTGCTCTCCAAGAGGTTACAAATTCAACCTCTTTAATTCTCGAAATTATTGTGCTAATGTGATAGATCTTTGAATGCTGATGATGTTAGGCTTTGAATCACTGAAATCCGTGCCAAATTGAGTGAGATATGTTAGTTTGAACTTTTGATGGTGATTCTTGTTTCACTCGATCCGTGCATGTATGATGTGTTTTTGATGGAATTGTTGTTGATTCTTGTTGCCCGATGATTGATCTTTACAATGCTATGCGTGTTTTTCATTTCTGGAGATTTTGAAAATTTTCTGGAAAATTTGATGAAGATCTTGAAGATCTTCATCGTGTTCATGGCTTGCTGCATTTTTCCTGCGAAATTTCCTACAGCCTTCATACTGGTTCCTGCGGATTTTGATGCGTGTTCATTAACATTACCTGCGGATTTTCGCTTGCATGCATGCACGTTGGATTTAGGGTTTAAGTGAAACGACCGTGTTTTATCCTTGGCGCGCTTGGCTTTTGAAAATTGCTTCACTTCGATTCCAGCTGGTGACATGTATTCAAAATGCTTCATAATTTTCCAAGTTCCTTCTATTCATTCATATGCTTTGCTTCCTTCATTTTTTAATTTTTCTTTACCTTCTAAAATCCATATTAAATTGAAAATACATCCAAAAAATATGAGGATTTTTGTGTTAGGTCCCATTTTCTGTCTAGAATTTTCTGGTTATTTTTTCACAAATTGTGCATGGCTGGTTTCTATTTGGTGTTAGAGAATGTTAACATGTATCATATTGTGTACCTTGCTTGCCATATCTTTTGTGAAATGATGAGTTTTAATCCAATGAATCTGAAATTTGACATGCTTAAACTAGACACATTGCTTGACATTTTGGTGTTGAGTGTGCATTTTTCCCATTTGTGGTTGCTTAGATATGCTCATGTTAATGTAGGTGTGACAATGTGTGTCACACCTTGGCTTGCTCATTTTGATTAATTTCTTTACCATGCCAAATAAATTCCAAATGCTGTGATTTTTTGTATGATGCTTCCTATGGATGTTGTGATTGATCATGATTTTGTGTGGAATTTTTGGATTGATTTCTGATTTGTTTGAGATTTTTCTTTCTGGATTGTCATTTGTGAGCTTTTGAAGTGTCTTGATTTTCAATCATTTGTGAAATGCTTGTGCTTTATCATATGGATGTGAAATTTTGCACATTGTTTCTAGACATATTGAAGTTTGTTGTGGCTTTGGTTTGAGGTCTTTATCATGTACCATTGCTATTTTAGGCTTGTGCTAAGTGGGTGTGCCAAGTTGTGTCCTATTTGAGCTTGTTTTGATTGCCTTGACTTGATGAATTTGATTACCATGCTTAACCATGTCCAATTGCCCTAATTTTTGGTGTGATGATCATGTTGAGTGTTCTGTTTAACCATGAATTGTTTTGAGATTTATTGAATCATTTTTGAATTAATGTGCATTTGTTCATTTTGTTGTCTCAATGTGCTTTCAACTTGCATATCTTGCCATGTTTTGATTGTGAAATACTTTTGGTATGTGATATTGATGTGAGACCTTTTGGATTGTCTTAAGATGTGTTTGAAGTTGATTCATGTTAATTTTCAGCTTCTGTTTTAAATTTTTTCATCATCTTTGACCCTAGGCTTTGACCTAGTGGCTTGCCTCTCATGTTTGAAGCTTTGTTTCAGGTTACACATTCAAGTTACACAATTGATGATGCCTCATCTTGAGAGCATTTGATATTTGCGTTTGATTACTAATGTGTGTTTTGTAGGTTGATGTTGACTCTTTTGAGTTTGACTTTTGGCTTACACATTGTGTATATTGGTCATCTGTTGATAGTAACTGTTGGTTGTTCGTCTGAGTTGTATACTGATTTGTTTGATGTTTCCACAGGTACATTAGTTGCTTAAGTTCATTTCGAACTTGCTTTTGCTTGGTTGCTTAACCACTTAGGTATAAACTCTCTTCTTCATGTAGTCTGGAAGACCTGGCCTGTTATGTGGTCAGGCACCTGTCTGAAGTCCTCCTTAAGAGGCAATGCTTGTGTTTGTTTATCTTTGTGCCAAGCAGGAAAAGTCCTTTGATAAGGCAATTGGTAGATAGAAGAGATGTGTAGTCCATCTCCTACTATTCAGTGTGTCATCCCTTTGCTCACATAACATGTTGATGCATTGTGGATATTAACCCAAGATCTATAGAGTCATTCACTTGTGGAGAAGAGTTCCAACTTTCTGAACTCCCACACCTTCTATCATTCAAAGCTCTCCCTGATCAGGGATAAGAGCTATGAGGCACACCCCTCATCTCCATTTCATCTGCTTCACCTTAACTCTCAATGTTAAGGTTAAGAGCACAACTTACCCCATTCCAGTTGACTGTAAAGTCTAACCTTGCTTGAGCCTAATTGATTGTATATAGTGTGTGCTAATTGACTTGTTTGTCTGATTGTTTGATTCATCTGTGCATATCTGCTTGAGTGTGCCTTAGTGCATTTATCATCATCATTTGTATATCATTTCATAAACTTTGCTTTATAGCATTTTGCTTTGTCCATGGAGGAGACAAGCATAAGTCCATTACTTGGCAGTTGTCTCCAGTGATATGGTGTGAGACTAGTGTAAGTCCATTGATTGGCATCTGGTATCATTGTTTTGTTTTAGGAGATTGGTGTAAATCCATTGATTGGTATCCGGTATCCATGTTTGTTTGTGAGACTAGTGTAAGTCCATTGATTGGCATCTGGTATCATTGTTTTGTTTTAGGAGATTGGTGTAAATCCATTGATTGGTATCCGGTATCCATGTTTGTTTGTGAGATTGGTATAAGTCCATTGATTGGCATCCGGTATCATTGTTTTGTTTTAGGAGATTGGTGTAAATCCATTGATTGGTGTCCGGTATCCACCTTTGTTTGTGAGATTGGTATAAGTCCATTGATTGGCATCCGGTATCACCTTGCTTTGTTCATTTGTTACTTGGATTGTTGCCTTATTCAAAAGGAATCACTTGAATCATCTTCCATATGATTTCAAGAGGTGAACATCTAAGAAGTTTTTACTTCCTCACCCTTCCATTTGTGTGTGTGTTTTCAAAACTCTCTTTTCACATGTCAATTCAAAAAACTTTGACAAATATTGTGCAAACATTGTCATCTCTTTTCAAACTCCATTTCATAGTACTTCTTTGAATTGAACTTTAATCATACTTTGACCATCTTTTGTGAATAAATCTTAATTGGTTAATCCGACTCATTCAATTGTTTTGTGGCTTTGTCCATTCTTGTTAAGTTTTCATACATTAGCCATAGGTTTGATTTATCCTAGTTGGTTGATATTAATCTCACCTTCTTGTCCTTAGTGATTGAATTGTAAGACTTCCTTGCTTATTATAGGGTTAACCCCTCACTAGCAAGTTGAAGCTTTTCTCACATGGTGGACTCGTTGTTTGTATAAGGTTGAGTTTTCTCCCGAGGATAACGAAAGACCTTAGGGCTTTTGTTTAAAATGAACCCACTCATATTTTGGAAATCTTTTAGCCGAACTACGGCGTTTTGATCCTTACCTTCCATGGAAAGGTACGTAGGCAACAGGTTCATCCGTTCAAACACAAAAATAATAACTTGTATATTCTTTTCTCATCTTCCCAATCATGTTTGCCCAATATGTCATAAACAAATAAACTTTTTTATACAACAAATGTGAAAAGGGCTCCCTAGGAGTACCTAGGACGTTTTGGGTGCCTAACACCTTCCCATTGCGTAATTTACCCCTTACCCAGATTCTCTGATCTTTCATTAGTTTTCTATGTGTAAAACTTCTTAGGCTTTTGTTCGCTTTTTAGCCATTCCTTTGGATAAATAAAAGTGCGGTGGCGACTCGATTCTTTGTATACTTTGCTTTTGGTTTAATCAATAAATCATAAAGTGATGAATACACCGCTACAGAAAAGTGGCGACTCTGGTGGGGACCAAGGTCATTGGTGGTTTTGCCTACTTTTCACCCTTGTTGTATGATATTTGTTTATGTGTTATGTGACATATTTTTGTACAATTTGGGATAACTGTATTGATTGTAATGTTTGAATTGCTTGATATACAATTGTTGTTTGCTTTGGTGATCTCTGTGAGATGAGTTCTATACCCGAACTCGAGTGCACCTTAGGATAGGAGAATGGCATAGTCTTGTCGACTGGTGTGGAGTATTCCTTAGCCAGTTGACTTGCGAGTCCATTCACTTGGTGGAGGTCATGTTGGATTAATAATGTCACACAAGTTATTTGTGGTTAGGCATTATTCTTTCAATCATGTGCCTTAGAAGCCAAGGACCTTAGTTTACCAAGCCCATCTTGGCCTATTTTTAGGACGTAGTGCGGAGGTCGTTCAGATGTCAGTTCTGATGCGATTGTTACGCGATACTACACTCATAAGAGTCTCTCTTGAGAATATTTTTGGAATACGAGTATTCGTTCCTCCGATAATATCCGAAAGATGGGACGATGATTATGGGAACCTCTGGTAGAACATGTTCGGCAGGTTTAAACCCTAATACACTCCTTTGGGTGGTTCTTAACCGAGACTCCATGCTCGTGACTCTCAGCAAACCCGTGATTCATGGTTGAGTCGTTCAGACAACCTTAATATCAATGGAACCTGGGTGTCGATGAGGTGTAAACCATAATCCACCAAAACGGATGATTGATATTAAGGATGATTGAGCCGGTTCATGTACCGTTAATATCAATGGAACTTGGGTGTTGATAAGGTGAAAACCATAATCCACCAAAATGGATGATTGATATTAGGGATACAATGAGTTTTCCCATGACCGTTGTCTGGTGTGACTTGCTTGATCCTTGAGTGTGATTGTTGCATTCATGCATTCATGCATTCATCTGCATTCATGTCATCAGAATGAGAAAATTTTCAAGGAACTTAAAGGGTTTATTTGCAAAATTTTCATACATGGAAAGACCAAAAAGGCATACAAAGAAGTACAGCTTTAGACAGCCCGATGTGAAAGAGTTAAGGAATCTGACATCCTATGTATTAGATCCCTTGGGTTTCAAAGCTCGTTATGGGAAGCTTCTGCCTCTGTTGACTACTCAGGTTGACGAAGGGTTGATGAGTACTTTGGCTCAGTTCTATGATCCTCTGTATCACTGCTTCTCATTTCCGGATTTCCAGCTGTTGCCTACGCTTGAGGAGTATGCTCATCTTGTTGGGATCCCGATTCTGGATCAAGTGCCGTTCAATGGCTTGGAGAGTATTCCGACCGCTCGAGAGATTGCAAACTTGTTGCACATAGATGAAGCCTTGATTAAAGCTAATATGACTACCAAAGGTGGAATTCAAGGTCTTCCTTCCGAGTTCCTCGTTGCTCAAGCTACCGTGTATGGGAAGACCAGGAGTGAGGATGCCTTTGAGGCTTTATTTGTGCTGCTCATCTATGGTTTGGTATTGTTCCCCAACATCGACAGATTTGTGGATGTGAACGCCATTAGGATCTTCTCAGTTCTTAATCCCGTTCCGACTCTGTTGGGTGATGCCTATGTCTCTTTGCATCTGAGGAATGCAAAGGGTGGAGGAGTTATTGTGTGCTGTTTGCCTCTGCTGTATAAGTGGTTTATTTCTCACTTACCGCAGACGGTTGCTTTCAAGGAGAACAAGGGATGTCTACGGTGGTCTCAGAGATTCATGTCTCTCACTAATGATGATATCTCTTGGTATGATCGCGTGTATGATACTGTGCAGATTATTGATTATTGTGGTGAATTCCCTAATGTGCCTCTTCTTGGTACATGTGGTGGGATCAGCTACAATCCTATTTTAGCACGTCGTCAGCTTGGGTTCCCCCTAAAGGATAAACCTCATAACATCCTGTTAGAAGGTGTATTCTTTCAGGAGGGTAAAGATCCCCAAGGCCTGAAAGCCAGATTTGTCCGCGCTTGGCGCAATATCCATAAGAAGGGTAGGAATGAATTGGGTCCGAAGAACTGCATAGCTTTGGAACCATATACTTCTTGGGTCAGACAGAGAGCTTCTGAGTACCTTATGCCGTACGATTATCCGAGACCTACACCATTGGATGTGGCTGGGCCTTCAACCCTCCCCAACCAGGGTGTAGAGGAGTTGAGAGAAGAAGACCTTTCACGTGCTTGGATCCGTGAAAGAGAAGAGTTGCTCCATCAGCTTAAGGAGAAGGACGCTTTGATCGAGTTTCTCGAGCATCAGGTGATCGATGATCCGAATGATACTTGGACTTCTCTGTTTCCCCAGTCTTCCAAATTCTGGAAGAGGAAGTATGATCGACTTGCTAAGGAGAAAGCGGATATGGAAGCAGCCTATGAGAGAGAGATCAAGAAGCTTTGTGTATCTCGTCTTCCAGCATCCCGAGCTTCTAGGGATCCATAGGATGTTTATTTTCCTTTTCCCTTGTAATAATCAAAAATGCTGTACTTCTTTGTCTCGAATATATATATTTGATGAGATATTTTCCATACGCTATTAAATGCTTAAAAAATTAAAATTTGCAAATAAATGCCCTAAAAGGTTCCTTGAAAATAAAATAAAGCATACGCACGAGCATTGCATGCATCATTTTGCATAAGCAGGTATTGTTCTGGTCTTCTTGTCTGTGGCCTAACTCTGTGCTCTTCATTTATTTTGAAGACAAACTGACTCACCGGTACTATACCAGAGCCAATTCTGCTAGAGTGATGGATCAACTTGAACAAGAGAACAGAGAATTGAAGGAAGAGGTTTCCAGATTGGGTGCTCTGATGGAGCAATTGTTGGCTGCTCAGCATCAACCTTCTCCACCTCCTGCAACTCCTCTCCAGAGGACTGTTATATCAGAAGTCGTTGCTCCGACTGTGCCAGCCGCTAGTGCCCACTTTGTGCCGAATGCCATGCTAGTCGGGTTTCCGTGGGGTATGCCTCCTGGTTTCATGCCAGATATTCCAGCTCCTACCTTTGCTTCCATGCCGGCATCTAGCCCAATCCTTGCTATGCCTCCTCCTATCGTGCATACCATTCCTAGGGTAGACGACACCATCTATCATTCTGAGCCGTCTGAGGGCCTAGATGTCAATGAAAAGATGGATGCGATGAACGATCAATTCCTTGAGCTGCGTAAGGAATTGAAGACCCTCCGAGGGAAAGATCTGTTTGGCAAGTCTGCTGCTGAACTTTGCCTAGTTCCCGGTGTTAAGATTCCGATCAAATTCAAAGTGCCTGACTTTGAAAAATATAAGGGGAACACCTGCCCTCTCGCTCACCTGGTCATGTATGCCAGGAAAATGTCTACGCAAACAGATAATGATCAGCTTTTGATTCATTACTTCCAGGATAGTTTGTCCGGTGCGGCTCTTCGCTGGTATATGAGCCTTGGTGCAAACATCCGATCCTTCAACGATCTTGGCGAAGCCTTCGTCAAGCAGTACAAATATAATGTCGATATGGCTCCTGACTGTGATCAACTCAGGGCCATGTCTCAGAAGGATAAGGAGACATTTAAGGAATACGCCCAGAGGTGGCGAGAGCTGGCAACTCAGATTACTCCTCCGCTGGTGTCGCATCACGCGAAAAACCGGCAGGAAAACAAGAAACAACAGAGCCGCCACCGTGCGTTATTTATCCCAAAAGAGGGAAAGGAAACGCTCAGAGTAAACCTAGGAAAGAACATGGTCTCGCGACCAAAGAGAATGGGTTCGGGAGTCGGTTATGCGGAGGGAAGGTATTAGCACCCCTACGCATCCGTAGTACTCTACGGGATCCACACACAAAAGGAAGGATAAATGGTTGCTATAACACTGCTCACGCACGCACACTGGCTGAAAGAGACACAAGAAACTGACTGAAACTGACTCGGCAGGATGTCGCATCCTGGGCCTACTTAGTCTATCAGGCATAGACATCAGAGTCGAAGTAGTTCGGACTGGGGAAACGACACATGCTCGCTAGGATATCGCATCCTATGCATACGTATCTTCTCGGACGAGAGAAGAATCAGAGCATTCGTAGCTCGGCTGACACGCACACAAACAAAACACAGGCAAAGGCAAACGTGGAGCCTGAATGCCAATCGTTGGACTTACATCAGCATCCGAACCAAAACACACACAAGAAGGCAAACATGGAGTCTGAATGCCAATAGCTGGGCTTACATCAGCATCCGAACCAAACACACGCATACTGGAACCTAACTGCCACTCGATGGACTTACATCAGCTTCCAAGCACATAACAACACAACAAGTTAATAGGGAGTCGGGGACTCGAGCCTATAACTGTCAAGCACACACTCAAACAAACAGACAACAAATTGCTAAGGAGTCAGGCACTCGAGCCTAGCAACTGTCAAACAACACACACAAAAAGAAAAAAGGGGCGCCCGGAGAGATCAGCTCAATCTCCTGCCTACATACTTCATCTGGTATGAAGATCAGGGCGATGTAGTTCCCCTACGGAGGGATAAAGGATTAGCCTAACCAGATAACAGAGGGAGACACAACACTAGGGAGACTACGACTCGAGCCTAGATGTTATCATGCAAAATCATCCCTAAGTTAAGGTTTCTAGCTAACTGGCACAGGGAGCCAGCCTATCCTAGTCATGACTTGCACAGGAAGCAAGCCACACACACACCTAACTTGCACAGGAAACAAGCCAAGCAAAACCTAACTTGCACAGGAAGCAAGTCTAAACTAACCCTAACTTGCACAGGAAGCAAGTCAAACAATCCTAATTTGTACAGGAAACAAGTCAAACATACAAGCACAGATAGCACACACTATATACACACAAGAGGCTCACACAAGGGTTAGGTTTTAGTCGAGGGGTCATATCAACCTCAACAAACAAACCTCTGGAACTGGGTGAATGTGCTCTTAACCTTGCCATTGAGAGACTAAGGTGAAGCAGATGAAAGGTGAGTGAAGATAAGACTTCACAGCTCCTATCCCTGGCCGGGGAGAGCTTAAGACAAGAATGTGTGGGTTCAGAAAGTGGGAACCCTTCTACACATTTAAAACTGACTCAACTGTACAATTGTACAAGATCTTGGGTTTGTATCCGCAATGCATCAACACAGTGGTGTGAGCAAAGCAGATGACACACTGAATAGTGGGGGATAGATTGCATATCCCTACCTTCCACCAATTGCCTCTTCACTTAGGAGGACTTTGACTCTATGCAAGGACAAAATTAAACATCCACAAACATTGCCTCTTAAGGAGGACTTCAGACAGTTGCCTGGCCAAGTAACAGGCCAGGTCTTCCAGACTACATGAAGTTAGGAAGTTATACCTCAATGCAAATTGCTTAGTCAAGCAAAGCAAAGCAAAAGTTCACAATGAACTAAAAGCAACTAAAGTACCTGAAATCAGTCAAGCACAGTTAGTATACAAGTCAAAGTTAAATGAAAATGAAACAGATATCAACCAGTCAACACAAGCAAGTGAATGTGCAAGGCACAAGGCTTAAGGCATGTGAGCCAAGCCACCTACAAAACAAAACATGTTAGTCAATGATATTTAAGCAAGCTCAATCAAAAAGAAATTGATCTCAGGGGTCACTTGGTGTTTAACCTGAAAACAGAAGCTCAAAAGTGAATACCAGGACCACTAGGACAAGCCTAGGGTCAAAAGGAATGAAAAAGTCCAAACAGCAAGGGGCAAGCATCCAAAATCATGTTCAAACAATTAAGAAACACAACCAATTGGGTTCACATTCATATCAATCATCATCATCATTTCATGAACAAATTAGGTCAAAGTGTTGCAAATAGAAGCTCATAGAAGTCAACAGCAAGACTTAACTCAAAAGCAATCATAATCAATTCCAAAAATCACCAAATAAATCATGATCAATCACAACCCACAGCATGGTAAGCATGTCAAATTTCATCTTATTTGGACAAGTGGAAGGCAGTCAATGAAAATCAGAAAGTCAAAGCAATTTTGAACATGCTCAAAGAAGTCAACCAAACATGCATCAACTTAGAAAAATCATAAATCAGAGATGGTGTATGATAAATGAATGGGACCAAAGCCATGGCAAATATGAGGATGTCTAGTTATCACATATCAAATTTCATGTCCATCCAATAAAGTATGAGAATTTCACAAATGAAATGGGAACAAGTGTCACAAAAAGTCAACATATGACCAAGCAGGGGAGAAAATCTCAAACAATTAGGAAATGCCACAAATAATTCCAAGAAAATTCACATGTAAACTAGACATACAAGAGTAGGTTCATGCAAAAAATCAGATCAATTGGAGGTCAAGAAGCATGGTAATGAAAATCATGAAGTTGGACATCAATGGTGTGACACAAATTGTCACACCCTAATTCAAAAAATCATATCTCACAAACCAGCAATGATAAATTCACAAACTCTACACCAAAATCACCATGAGTGTGTATAGTTTAAGCACAAAAAATTTGGGAGCCATTGGATAAAGTATCATCATTTCACAAATGTTTTGGCAAGATGTACAAAAATTGGTCACATGTCACAAACCCTAGCACCATTTAAAATTCGACCATGCAAAAATTCTGGAAAATATATGACAAAAAACTAGAGATCAAGATGGACATGATGCAAAAATTCCCAATGAATTTGGAATTAAAATGAGGAACTTATGATTTTTCAAAGTTTGAGTAATTAAATGAAATAAATATTGAAATGGAAAATGAATTAATTGATTATTGGAATACAAAAAGGCAAAGGACGAAAATGCCCCTCGCTGAGTATGAAACTCAGCGTTTCATTAAAGGGAAGGGGGGGTCAACGCTTGGTCAGCGAATACAAGGGCCAATGGCAGCGCTCCTTTTTAATATATATTTTATAGAAGGCGTTAAATAAATGAATTGGCATTGCGCCCCAGTGGTAAAACACTTGGTATTTGAAGCTTTGAGGCAAAGGTCTGGGGTTCGAATCCCCCTCGCCCCAGGCCTTTTTCAGTATTCATATTGCAGAAAAAAATGCAGTATCTACATGTTCAATTGAAAAATTTCCAGCAAGAACAAATGGTGGCCAAAATCAAAAAGTAATATATCAATGTGTTCACCTCATCATGTACATTAATAATCCAACCTTCATGTTCACTAAATCAAGCTAACAACCAAGAACCAAACAAAAACATATTTGAGTGTGAAACTTTAAATCCATGTATTTCTCTCAATATGCAACCATTTTCCACAAAATTTATATCAATAGAATCAGGGTGAAATGAACTTTATGATTATATGTTTAAAAACAAGAACTGAGCCGCGCGAATTCTGACCTTATTCTGAAGTTTTTTCATGGCAGTGATGTGTTTGTGGTCTTTTGGTTGCAAAGAGGCGAAACAGAATTTCTTTAGTACCCCAGGAGACGCATGGACGAAGGAATGGAGTTCAATGATGCTTGGTTCTTCTCAAAATCCCAACTGTCATGGATGATGTTTTGAAAACCAGTTTGGCACAAGCTTCTTACAGATGGTGAAATGAGGTTGCAATGAGTCCACAATATTGTTTGGATGATGAAACAACAATGGCCAAGGAGAGTTCTTTGGAGCTTTTTTTTGGAAAATGGCCAAGAATGAAGTTTTTTGAGAGTGTGAAGTTCTGTTGGTTCTTGCTGCAACTCTAGGGTTGGTTTGACAGAAAAAATATGTTAAGATTTTCTGTTTTCATAGTACAAGGCATGGCTCATGGATATGTGGGATATGGTGGTTGCAAATTGTACTTTTCTTCCCATTTTCAAGCAACTAGGCATGGCTATGTGATGGGTGCAAGTACTTGCACGAATTTGACTTTGTACATGCTGCAAATAACATTCTAAGCAAGTTCCAATTGGCCCCAAGTGTTAAAAATGCATAATTCAAAAAGTCAACCATTGGTCAAACTTGAATTTCACACATGCTAGGTTCAAAAATGCCATTTTGATTGGCAATGTTTTGGCTCATGAAATTTACATTTTTGGAAAGGGGGGATCAAATGTGACTTGTAGGAAAAAACCCCACCCAAATTGGCCAAATGGTTTGAGAGATATGGCCTTTTGAAGTTCCAAAATTTCTGAAATCAATTCGATCATAACTTGCCAACCACACATGGGAATTAAGAGTTCTTGGACTTTTTGGAAATGGGAGAACAAGATCTTCAACTTTCATGTTGGGCAAAAATTCATTTGAAGCTTGTATCATGATGTAAGCTTGAGGATCAAGACTTTCCATTTTTGGTAAGTTTCAGTTACAGGTCCAGTTTCCATTTTTGGAAATTTCTGATCTGGCTTCAAATTCTTCCATGATGGTGTTTGACATGATATATGAAGACTATTTGGACATGAATAAGATCTCCCAAACCATTTCCATTCATCAAATCACTGATTAAATGGACAGTTGACCAACAGTTGACTTTTAGGGTTTCTGACTGTCTGTGTATGAACTGATGACCTCCAAACCTTCAACCCTTGACCAAAAAATTTCAAATGGATCCCCAAGTCATGTGAACATGTTGTACCAACCCTAGGGCCTTGGCTCCTTGAGGAACACCCTTGCTGGCTTGACTGACTGATCTCCTGACCAGTTTGACCTAACTTCTTGATTGGCTTTGCACTTGAGGCAAAAGAGGCAATGCAATGCTATGCAATGGACCATGATATGCTATGACCTAATATGAGAATGTATGTATAATGATAGGTGCAAATTTGAGGTGCTACAGCTGGAAGAGAAGGAAATGACTAAGATCGTTTTGAAGACTCTTAGCTCATTCTATTATGAGCGGATGGTGGCGAGTGCTCCCTCTGATTTCACCGAGATGGTGAACATGGGGATGCGTCTGGAGGAAGGAGTCCGTGAGGGACGTCTGAGTAAAGATGAGAGTTCTTCTAAACGATATGGGGCGTTTAAGAAGAAAGATGGAGAGGCACATGCTGTGCAATCCCATGCTAAACCAAGAAGACCCTCTGTTAAGAGGAAGCCAGTGCGTCATCAGCACCAGGTGGCTCATATAGCACCTGTTTTCCGAGATAATGCTCAGTATCAGCAGCCTAATCAGCATCAGCAACAACCTCAGTATCAACAACAACACCGTCCACAGCAACAGGCTTACCAGCGTCGTGGCAGTACCAGCAATCAGGCCAATCTGAACTATGATAGGAAGAAGATCAACTTCGATCCCATTCCTATGTCATACGTTGAATTGTATCCTTCCTTGTTGGAAAGGAAACTGGTTACTCCAAGGGATCCTCCGGCTGTGCCTGCAAATCCGCAGTGGTGGTATAAGCCAGATCAACATTGTGTATATCATTCCGGTGCTCCGGGACATAATATTGAAAATTGCTATCCGTTGAAGACTAAGGTTCAAGACCTTATGCGATGTGGTATTCTGAGCTTCGAGGACTCAGGCCCCAATGTTACAAAGAACCCATTGCCCGAGCATGGGAAATCAGTGAATATGGTCCAGGGGTGCCCGGGGAAATACAAAGTCAAATATGTGAGTCATATTCGACAGTCATTGGTCGAGTTGCATCGTTTGCTGTGTCAGTACAGCCATATGGAGCATGACCATGACAGATGCCGCATCTGTTCAGTTAATAGACTGGGTTGTCGCCAAGTGCGAAGAGAGCTTCAAGAGCTGTTGGATGAAGGTACCATAGAGATTCTTCAGAATCGTAATGTTGATGAAGATGAACCAGAAGTGAATGTTATTTCTCCTGTGTTCAAGTTGCCCGAGCCTGTTGTCATCCGTTATGATGGTAGCAAGCCGAAGGTCTCTCCTTCTCTGATAATCAAGCCTGCAGGCCCTGTGCCTTATTCTTCAGATAAAGCTATCCCCTTCCGGTACAATCCCGTTGCTGTGGAAGATGGGAAAGAAGTGTCGTTGCCTTCAACCTCTGTGGTTAATATTGCTGATGTGAGCGGGTTGACCCGTAGCGGTCGTGTGTTTTCTGCACCCCCAAAGCATCATGTTGTTTCTGATTCTGTTGAGCGTCCGGTTGGGACTGCTGTGAATGTTCAGAACCCGGCACTTGCTGTTGCCAAACCCTCCTCTGTACAAAAGACTCCCGTTTCTTCTGTTGGCCCGAGTGGAGTTGTGAACGAAGAATGTGATGAGATGCTGAGGCTCATCAAGAAGAGTGAGTACAATGTTGTAGACCAGCTTCTACAAACGCCATCCAAAATCTCCGTTCTATCTTTGCTGCTGAATTCAGAACCCCATAGGGAGGCTTTGCAGAAAGTTTTGGATCTGGCTTATGTTGATCACGATGTCATCATAGAACAGTTTGACAGTATAGTTGCAAACATCACTGCTTGCAACACTTTGAGTTTCTGTGACGCTGATCTCCCTGAGGAGGGAAGAGACCACAACATGGCTTTACATATTTCCATGAATTGCAAGACTGATGCCATGTCCAACGTGCTGGTGGACACTGGGTCATCTTTAAATGTATTGCCGAAGACCACTCTTTCGAGATTGTCATATCAGGGGCCTCCCCTGAGGCAGAGTGGTGTTGTTGTGAAGGCTTTCGATGGGTCGCGTAAGACCGTGATTGGGGAAGTTGATCTCCCAATCAAGATTGGACCAAGTGATTTCCAAATCACCTTCCAGGTTATGGATATCCACCCGTCATATAGCTGTCTCCTTGGTAGACCATGGATTCACGAGGCTGGCGCCGTGACATCCACCCTACACCAGAAGCTGAAATTCGTTAAGAATAAGAAACTGGTTGTGGTAGGAGGAGAAAAGGCTCTCCTGGTTAGCCACTTGTCTTCTTTCTCATATATTGATGCTGAGGATGAAGTTGGAACGCCTTTCCAAGCTTTATCTATTGCTGAGCCAATTGAGAAGAAGTCTCTTTCATTTGCTTCCTATCGAGATGCGAAACTGGCCATTGAATGTGGTGCAGTTGCTGGGTTAGGGAAGATGATTGAGCTTGAAGACAACAAATCCCGGGCTGGCATTGGCTATTCTTCTGGGGCATTTAACGAGCATGGGCTGTTCAAGAGTGGAGGTTTCATCCATGCTGATCAACCTGAGGAAGCTGCTGCTATCCTGGAAGAGGATGCAGAGGATTTGAGCAACTTCATCATGCCTGGTGGTGTCTGCCACAATTGGGTCGCTGTAGATGTTCCTACAGTCATTCATAGATCAGAGTAATGGTTCACTTTGTTCAAAACCCTTCTCCCATGCCAAAAGGAGAAGTGATGACATTGTTGGCAGCATATATACAATGATATTTTCATTCAATTAATGCATTGTTAGACACTTGTTTTTCCATTTGTTTTCACTTTTTGCTTTTGCATGAAATCAGTGATCACAAAAAACCCTAAAAACAAGAATAAAAGCAATCTTTTCATCTGCATAATGATTTGCTTGTTTAAATTATAAAGTTTTTCATTAACCAAAATCATTATGCAGGTTGATTCTAAAAACCTTTGAACATAATGATCCAACGCCATCTCCCAATTTTGAATTCCCTGTATTCGAGGCAGAGGAAGATGATGTTGAAGGGATTCCTGATGAGATTACCCGTCTCCTTGAGCACGAAGAGAAGATCATTCAGCCGCATCTCGAAGATCTGGAAACAGTCAACTTGGGGTCTGAGGATTGTGTTCGTGTGGTGAAGATTGGGGCACTTCTTGAAGAGTCTGTCAAGAAGAGGTTGATCAGTTTGCTACGAGAATATTCAGATATCTTTGCTTGGTCGTATGAAGACATGCCGGGTCTAGATACATATATTATGCAACATTTCCTGCCTTTGAAGCCTGAGTGCATGCCTGTGAAGCAGAAGCTCAGAAGAACTCATCCAGATATGGCAGTGAAGATCAAAGAGGAAGTTCAGAAGCAAATTGATGCGGGGTTTCTGGTGACTTCTACATATCCTCAATGGGTGGCCAATATTGTGCATGTGCCTAAGAAAGACGGAAAAGTCCGTATGTGTGTTGATTATAGAGATTTGAATAAAGTTAGTCCGAAAGATGATTTCCCTCTACCACACATTGACATGTTGGTAGACAATACAGCTAAATTCAAAGTCTTTTCCTTTATGGACGGATTCTCCGGTTATAATCAAATCAAGATGGCACCCGAGGATATGGAGAAGACAACATTCATCACACCTTGGGGAACATTCTGTTATCGAGTGATGCCCTTCGGTTTGAAGAACGCCGGAGCCACGTATCAACGTGCTATGACTACCTTGTTTCATGATATGATGCACAAGGAGATAGAGGTCTATGTTGATGACATGATTGCTAAGTCCCGAACGGAAGTTGAACATGTTGAGCATTTGTTGAAGCTTTTTCAGCGTCTGAGGAAGTTTAGACTTCGTCTGAATCCGAACAAATGTACATTTGGAGTCCGTTCTGGAAAGTTGTTGGGTTTTGTTGTCAGCGAAAGAGGTATTGAAGTTGATCCTGCAAAGGTCAAAGCAATACAAGAGATGCCTGCACCCAAAACTGAGAAGCAAGTCCGAGGTTTTCTTGGCCGCTTGAACTATATTTCCAGATTTATATCCCACATGACTGCCACATGTGCGCCGATATTCAAGCTCCTTCGGAAAGATCAGTCTCATGATTGGACCGAGGATTGCCAGAAAGCTTTCGACAGTATTAAAGAGTATCTGTCTGAACCTCCGATCTTGTCTCCGCCTGTAGAAGGAAGACCTCTGATCATGTATTTGACTGTTCTTGAAGACTCGATGGGTTGTGTACTTGGTCAACAAGATGAATCAGGGAAGAAAGAATCTGTTATCTACTACCTCAGTAAGAAGTTTACTGATTGTGAGTCTCGATACTCTATGCTTGAGAAGACGTGTTGTGCTTTGGCTTGGGCTGCTAAGCGTTTGCGCCAGTACATGATAAATCATACTACTTGGTTGATATCCAGAATGGATCCAATTAAGTATATTTTCGAGAAGCCTGCTTTAACTGGGAGAATTGCCCGTTGGCAGATGTTGTTGTCTGAGTATGATATTGGGTATCGAACTCAGAAAGCTATCAAAGGTAGTATCTTGGCTGACCATTTAGCGCACCAGCCGATTGAAGATCATCAGTCTGTTCAGTACGACTTCCCAGACGAGGAGATTCTGTATTTGAAAATGAAAGATTGTGATGAGCCTACGCTTGATGAAGGTCCAGAACCTGGTTCCAGATAAACGATGGTGTTTGATGGCGCTGTGAATCAGTACGGAAATGGTATTGGGGCAGTAATCATTACTCCTCATGGCACTCATATTCCGTTTACAGCAAGGCTAACTTTCAAATGCACGAATAATATGGCTGAGTATGAGGCCTGTATTATGGGACTGGAAGAGTGTATTGATTTGAGAATCAAACATCTTGATGTGTATGGTGATTTGGCCCTGGTTGTTAATCAGATCAAAGGTGAATGGGAGACGAATCAGCCAGGTCTCATTCCGTATAGAGATTATGCGAGGAGGATTTCAACGTTCTTTACGGAAGTTGACTTTCATCATATTCCTCGAGAGGATAATCGGATGGCAGATGCTCTTGCTACGCTTGCTTCCATGATTGTAGTCAAGTATTGGAATGAAGTTCCCAATATTGTCGTGATGCGCTTGGATAGACCGGCTCACGTATTTGCAGTTGAAGAAGTGAATGATGACAAGCCTTGGTATTTTGATATCAAGAATTTCCTCCAGAACCAGGTCTACCCGCCTGGGGCATCGGTGAAAGATAGGAAAACTTTGAAAAGGTTATCAGGCAGTTTCTACCTCAGTGGTGAAGTGCTATATAAGAGAAATTTTGACATGGTTTTGCTCAGACGCGTGGATAGACACGAAGCAAACCTGTTGATGACTGAGGTCCATGAGGGTTCATTTGGTACTCATTCCAATGGACATGCCATGGCTAGAAAGATGTTGAGAGCAGGCTACTATTGGCTGACAATGGAGTCTGACTGCTGCAAATATGTGAAGAAATGCCACAAGTGTCAGATTTATGCGGATAAGATTCATATTCCTCCGACACTTCTGAATGTGATTTCATCACCATGGCCTTTCTCTATGTGGGGAATTGACATGATCGGCATGATTGAACCGAAAGCGTCCAATGGGCACAGGTTTATTCTCGTAGCAATTGACTACTTCACCAAATGGGTTGAAGTCGCTTCGTATGCGAATGTGACCAGGCAGGTGGTTGTGAAGTTTATCAAGAACCAGCTGATTTGCCGTTATGGTGTGCCAGATAAGATCATTACTGATAATGGATCTAATCTGAATAATAAGATGATGGATGAATTGTGCGCTGAGTTCAAGATTTCACACCATAATTCCTCTCCTTACAGACCTAAGATGAATGGGGCTGTTGAAGCTGCTAATAAGAATATCAAGAAGATTATCCAGAAGATGACAGTTACGTACAAAGATTGGCATGAGATGCTGCCATTTGCTTTGCATGGTTATCGTACATCTGTCCGCACTTCAACAGGGGCAACCCCTTTTTCTCTTGTTTACAGCATGGAGGCTGTGCTCCCAGTAGAGGTGGAGATCCCATCAATGAGAGTCTTGATGGAAGCCAAGTTGACTGATGCTGAATGGATTCAGAGTCGTTATGACCAGTTGAATCTGATTGAAGAGAAGCGATTGACTGCCATGTGCCATGGTCAGTTATATCAGCAGAGAATGAAGAAAGCATTCGATAAGAAGGTCAAGCCTCGTGTGTTCCGAGAAGGTGACCTCGTGCTCAAGAAAGTTTTGTCTTTCGCGCCCGATTCCAGGGGCAAGTGGACTCCAAACTACGAGGGTCCATATGTTGTTAAGAGAGCCTTTTCAGGCGGAGCTTTGATGCTTACAACAATGGATGGGGAGGATTTCACTCGTCCTGTGAATTCAGATGCAGTCAAGAAATAGTTTGCCTAAAAAAAAGGGGTATATGCAAATGAAAAACAGAATAGCTCGCTAAGTTGAAAACCCGAAAGGGCGGCTTAGGCAAAAATGAGCGTCTCGGTGGAAAACCCGAAAGGGTGATCTAGGCAAAAGTTAGAGACATTGAAAAAAGAGAATATTTTGCATCCCGCTAGATTGAGTACCTCACCCTGGGGCAATCTAGGCAAAAATTAGGGATTCGGCAAGTAACTGCATCTTGACAAGACTTTCTGTTCCACAACCGTCTTTTCGTCAGAGGTTCTCGATTCGTCGTTGACTGAAGCTTCGGATACATCGAGATTCAAATTGGTAGAGAAAGGATCATTATGTTCAATGTATCCCTCTTCCAATATATATCGCTGATTTCAAATTTGTACAAATCTATGGAGTCTTGCCATTTGCAGACTACCATTCCAGAGCTTTTATTCAATTATTTGCACTCTTATTTGTTTCAATTCAACAAATGTTTTGCATGTTTTAATTGATAAAATGTCATTGTTTTCAACAAATAAATTTTTTCAAATTGTTGTTTTAAACAAAGTGAACATTCACAATGATGAAAGGATACTCAAGAATTTCTCAGTGCTCTCCCAAGGGTGGCATAATTTCCAACAGGTAAGACATTTGTTCATATTCCTGACATGGTTGTATCCTCTTTATCCTGCTTTGTTGTTGGGGTTGTTCCCCAAGCAGAGTTGTTGTTATGGGTTGTTCCCCAAGCAGAGTGCTTGTTGAAGATTTCGTTTTCTTCTCCAGCAATATTCTCTCCCAGCATGGGTGTTTTCCTTTTGGAAGATTCGGTAGTTGGTGGTTGGAAACCCCGGTACCCCGTCACTCTCTCCAGTGCAGTCGCCAGCGGAGCTGTTGTTTCTCTCCTCAGCATGGTTGCTTTCTTTTTGAAGATTCAGTGGTTGGTGGATTGATATCCCGGTACTTTACCACTTTCCTCAGCTTTGTCGCCAGCGGAGTTGTTGCTATCTCCCCATCAGAGCGTTTAGCCTTCAGCAGAGTAGTGATTATTTTCCTCCTCAGCAGTTATTGATTTGTTTTTGGAAGGTGTAGCATTCAGTGGTTGATCCCCCAGCTCTCCTCCATATCCCCAGTGGGTCCCTCAGTAGGATTCCCTAGCCGTCAGTAGATTTGTGGTTTGGTGGATTGTATTTATGCAAAATCCCCAAAAGAGTTGGTATCCCCAACAGAGTCAGGATTGCATCTGTGATAATCCCCTCAGAGTCTCCGCAAGAGCTGGTATCCTCGACAGAGTTGCTTTTGTGTTAGTTTCTGCTTATTAAAATCTCTGTTTCCCCGGTAGGGTCAGTTGGTGGTCTAGCATCCAGAGATTGGGTTGATTTCCTGATTGCTTTTGATCCTCAGTAGAGTGGCTTGTTGCAGAATCTACTTGTGTGATCTGTTTTTCCTTCAGTGGGTGTTTTCCCGATTGAGTGGCTACTTGTGTTCTCCCCAGGTAGGGTTGCTTGTGCAGTAAATTCTATGTGGATGATCTGTTCTCCCTCAGTGGGTTATTCCCCAGCGGAGTTACGTGGAGTTGCTTTCATAGCAGTCCTCGCTTGTGCAATGAACTTTTGATACTGAGGATCCCCTGCAGATATCTCGGGATTTCTCCTTTGCCCCAGCAGATTTGTCTTTGTGGTTGTTTATGCCTGTTGTGACTTTCTGTACCCCCGTTGGGTTGATTGTTGATCCATCACTCGGAGATTTTGCGATATCTCTAAATCTTTTGGCTTCCCCGCAGATCTTTGCTTTTCAGCATATGGATCTCCAGCAGATTGGCTTTCCAGTCGGATTCTTTGGTTTTTTCCCTGGAAGTATAGTACCGGGCGTTTGATTCCTGGACCCTGTTTGTGTTACATATGTCTGTTTTGTCAGCATTCATCAAACATAAATTACGCATATTCATGTATATTCATAAAACATTCAGATATTCATGTTGCATTTTTTGCCATATATCTCTTGTTTGTTGTTCCCTGCTATGGGTGGTATAGATCTCAATAGATCTCCCCAAGCAGATGTCGGGCGTTTAAATCTCTCCATATAGAGTCACCCCATAAGCAGAAAGTGTCTGTCTTTCCTTCTGCAGTTCCCCACTGAGATATACCCTCGTGGATGACGGTTTCTTCCGTTTCCTCCCAACACATATATTGGGATGGATTTTCCTATTGAGTTATATCCTCATAGGATGAGTTTTGGTTCAGTCTGTCTTGTCGGATTGACCCCGAATTGACCATTTGTCAACTGTTTCTTGTGCTTCCCTGTGGAATAAATGAATAATTTGCTCAGTAACCGACATTAATTCTTTTATTCCCAGCGGAATCTTTTTGGACTTCTACCCAATATTCGGTAGTTGTAAATCCTAGTTTTTCTGCTCTTCAGCAGTTTGTGGTTTGTTACAAACCCTATTTTGTTTCCCGTGCGAAATTGTGATTCTTTCATTCCCACGCAGAGGTTGTGGTTTTCTACCCAGTATTCGGTGGATGTAAACCCTATCATTTATCCTCATCAGAGTTGTTGGCTACTACCCCGTATTCGGTAGTCGTAAGTCCTATCTATTTTCCGCTAGCAGAGGTAACCTTGTGGTTCGTTCTGGTTGATGGTGGATTTTGTGCTGTTGTGGTTTTATTCCCAACGGAGTCTGTGCTTTTTGTGGATAGTTGCCGGATGCTAGCAACCCTATCCCCAGCCAGTATTTTGGTATTCTACCCCGTATTCGGTGGTTGTAAACCCTAATTTCTCCCCTTTGCAGAGTTAACCTTGTTGTTCATCCTAACCGATGATGGTTACTCTTTGTGGTTATCTTCATTCAATGTTCGATGTTGATATTCCCTCCTTGCGTCGGGACAATTGCCGGTTGCTAGCAATTGTATCCCCAGCAGTCTTCTGGATCATTGCCGTATGCTTGCAATGTTATCCCCCTTTGAAGTCGCCAGCAAGTCCTTGTGGATAATTGTTGTTTATGCAATTCATCCTCAGCGGGTCTCCTTTCATTTACCCTTTTTGCTTGGTAATGATTGTTGCTCTCTTTGATTGGTCATCATTATATACCTAGTTTTGGTATCCCGATGCCTTTCTTTTCGGTTGATTTATCCTTTGTTAACCCAGTAGCCGGTTGTGGATAATCTTCCATGCGAGTACGTTATCCACGTTCTGACGGTAATGGATAATATATCTCATGCACTCTTCAGTCGAAGCCTTTTGTGTTTCCCCAGTCGAGTAAGATTCGTGTTCCTTTGCGGAATCGAATATTTCTTTGTTTCTTGGATAATTGCCGGATGCTTGCAATTTATCCCTTGTGAGTTATCTTTCGTTTACCCTGTTGTTGTGGTATCGATTGTCTCTCTTTTTGGTGGATCACCTATTATATACCCTGTAGCCGGTATTTCTGGTGTCTCTTCCTTTTCGAGTGTATTATTCACGTTCTGACGGTAATGAATAATATATCTCCTTCACTCTTTGGTTGAAATCCTTTGTTGATTTTCCCCAGGAGAGTAAGATTCGTATTCTTTGTAGAATCGAATACCCATCCTTTAACAAGTTTGTGTTTTGGATGATGAGTGTCTTGGAATATATACCAATTCACGTTTTCGGTAGGTCACCTATTATATACCCAGTAACCGGTATCCCTGGTGTTTCCTTCCTTGCGAGTATATTATCTACGTTCTGACGGTAATAGATAATATATCTCATGCGAGTATTCTATCCACGTTCTGACGGTAATGGATATTATATTTCATGCGCTCTTTGGGTTTGTGTCCCCAGTTGAGTAAGATTCGTTTTCCTGTTGTGGATTCAAATGTCCATCCTGTAAGTCGATTTGCTTTTTCAAGCCCTCCTTTCGGATGATGAGTGTCTTGGCATATATACTAATTCACGCTTTGGTCGGTCACCTATTATATACCCAGTAACCGGTATCCCTGGTGTTCCTTCCTTTCTGCTCCCTATTATGACCTTGGTCCCCTGTGGAGTCAGATTTTCCTGAGTTGATGTACCTTTTTTCAGGTCTCTCTAAGATGTTTGGTTGATTGATGTCTCTCACCCTTATACCGGTCTTAGATATTCATTCTTCCTGAGTTTGTTACCCTTATACCGGTAACACCTCAATCCTTGTTGTTTCCCCAAGGGAGTCTTTTGTTAGACCTTCTCCAGTGGAGTTTTCTGTTGTGATTTTACCCTTTTGCTTTATTGGCGTTTTCCCCAATATATGCATTTTTCCCCGGCAGGGAGGTTCTTTGTGAATCTTTTCCTTGGTCCGAGTCCGGATTTTTATCCGGAGTGTCCTTTGTGGATAGTTTGAGTCAGCTTGTGTCTTTCCATTGGATCTGTCTTCCTTTGGAATTCTTCTTGTCCCCAGTTTGAGTCCTTTACTCCCTAGTGAGGTCTCCAGTCCAGTCGTACTTTGTTCACACAGTATCAGTTGTTCCCTAATTCAGAGTCGTGACCTGCCCACGCATTCGTTTTTCTTATCCCCATGAGAGTCTTGTTAGAGTCTCTGTTCCTGGTGAGTATATTACTCCGACGGATCATCTTCTCTTCTTTGTGGACCCATTTTCCCCACAGAGTTTGTTTCTTTTGCATGCATACATCTGCATCATGAGGTCTCTTAGGGACCAAAATTTGTCTCATTACTATTATTTAAGCCCATTCTACCGCGTCGAGATGAAGATTTCTAAACTTCACTTCTCCGGCTAGAATGACCTTAAATAGGGGCATCTGTAAGACCCCCAATTTTGTCCCTAAGATCCCTCATGGCATCATATCATATCATATCATTGCCTCAAGGATCATTGTGCACCTTGCCTCCTTCCCTATGGGTGGGCTATCTTTTGAGAGTGGTTCTTGATCACCAGGCATGTTTGGCATATGTATATCATTGCTTTTCATTTGTTTACTAACCAAAAGTACAAAAATATGTCATCTAACCTTGTTACTTGCAGATGAAGCAATCTTAGGTCAAGACAGTCAAAGGCAGCCATTAAGCCATAGATGGTGGCCATTCTTGAGAATTTGGGCACCATAATCATTCATAAGAGTTCATATGAGCTATGATGTTATTTTGAATCAAAATCTCAAGTAGTAGAGGCTTGAATCTCATCAAGGCATTCTTCAGTCAACTGAAACCCTAGCCAGTCAACTGCCCAGTCAACTGTGGATTTTGGAGGTGGGAGATGGTTAGAGAGGCCTCATTCATGTCCATACAGGTCTCATTTAACATGTCAAACATCAACAATGAAGAATTTGAGGTCAGATGAAAACTTTCCAAAAATAGTAAGTGACCTGTAATTTGGAATTGCCAAAAATGGAAACGTTTTCTCCTCAAGATTACATCATCAAGCAAGCTTCAAATGAAATTTTGTCCAACATGAAAGTTGAAGATCTTGCTCTCCCATTTCCAAAAAGTCCAAGATCATCAATTTCTCATGTGTGGTTAAGGAATTATGATCAAAACATGGCAAGGTGTACATGGAGATTCAAATGTGCATAACTTCTCAACCAAATGTCCAATTCAAGTGGTTCTTTTTGCTAAATTCTTCTCTTGACTTCTACTACCCAAATCATGCATTGCATTTCATGAAATATCATCATATGAACATGTGCCAATCCACTTGATTTTTGGAGGGAATTTTCAAAGTTTAAAATTGGCTAATTGTTGGAACTTTCTACCATTGCCAATAGCTCCAAAATGCATTTTTAAGTGAAATTGGATCAGCCACGTGCACTGTTCATCCATGATATTCATGCATAGGGTGAATTGGCCATTTTGCATTTGCACCTTGTTTTCACTAATCCAATTGCCATGAGCTTAAACATGATTAGGGAAGTGATTAAGAGGGAGTATATAACATAAATCATAACAGAATTCTGCTAACAACACTTCACTTTTTCAAGATCTAGATCTAGAATACAAAATTTCTCTCTCAAATTTTCTTCCATTTTCTTCATTTCCATTCCAATTTCTTGCTTAATACTTGTTGTTGAGTTGATCTTGAGCAGGATCCTCCATAGAAACAGTGGAATTCGTGCAAGATGGAAGCATTCATGAAGCTTGATGCATCTATGGCAAATCAAAAATTCTATTGAAAAACGTGCAATTGAGCTGTGATCTTCCTTCCATTCATCTTCACAAGCATCCTAGAGGAGATTTTGAGCACTACAAGTCTTGGACAACACCAAATTCGATTCCGCTCTCCAAGAGGTTACAAATTCAACCTCTTTAATTCTCGAAATTATTGTGCTAATGTGATAGATCTTTGAATGCTGATGATGTTAGGCTTTAAATCACTGAAATCCGTGCCAAATTGAGTGAGATATGTTAGTTTGAACTTTTGATGGTGATTCTTGTTTCACTCGATCCGTGCATGTATGATGTGTTTTTGATGGAATTGTTGTTGATTCTTGTTGCCTGATGATTGATCTTTACAATGCTATGCGTGTTTTTCATTTCTGGAGATTTTGAAAATTTTCTGGAAAATTTGATGAAGATCTTGAAGATCTTCATCGTGTTCATGGCTTGCTGCATTTTTCCTGCGAAATTTCCTACAGCCTTCATACTGGTTCCTGCGGATTTTGATGCGTGTTCATTAACATTACCTGCGGATTTTCGCTTGCATGCATGCACGTTGGATTTAGGGTTTAAGTGAAACGACCGTGTTTTATCCTTGGCGCGCTTGGCTTTTGAAAATTGCTTCACTTCGATTCCAGCTGGTGACATGTATTCAAAATGCTTCATAATTTTCCAAGTTCCTTCTATTCATTCATATGCTTTGCTTCCTTCATTTTTTAATTTTTCTTTACCTTCTAAAATCCATATTAAATTGAAAATACATCCAAAAAATATGAGGATTTTTGTGTTAGGTCCCATTTTCTGTCTAGAATTTTCTGGTTATTTTTTCACAAATTGTGCATGGCTGGTTTCTATTTGGTGTTAGAGAATGTTAACATGTATCATATTGTGTACCTTGCTTGCCATATCTTTTGTGAAATGATGAGTTTTAATCCAATGAATCTGAAATTTGACATGCTTAAACTAGACACATTGCTTGACATTTTGGTGTTGAGTGTGCATTTTTCCCATTTGTGGTTGCTTAGATATGCTCATGTTAATGTAGGTGTGACAATGTGTGTCACACCTTGGCTTGCTCATTTTGATTAATTTCTTTACCATGCCAAATAAATTCCAAATGCTGTGATTTTTTGTATGATGCTTCCTATGGATGTTGTGATTGATCATGATTTTGTGTGGAATTTTTGGATTGATTTCTGATTTGTTTGAGATTTTTCTTTCTGGATTGTCATTTGTGAGCTTTTGAAGTGTCTTGATTTTCAATCATTTGTGAAATGCTTGTGCTTTATCATATGGATGTGAAATTTTGCACATTGTTTCTAGACATATTGAAGTTTGTTGTGGCTTTGGTTTGAGGTCTTTATCATGTACCATTGCTATTTTAGGCTTGTGCTAAGTGGGTGTGCCAAGTTGTGTCCTATTTGAGCTTGTTTTGATTGCCTTGACTTGATGAATTTGATTACCATGCTTAACCATGTCCAATTGCCCTAATTTTTGGTGTGATGATCATGTTGAGTGTTCTGTTTAACCATGAATTGTTTTGAGATTTATTGAATCATTTTTGAATTAATGTGCATTTGTTCATTTTGTTGTCTCAATGTGCTTTCAACTTGCATATCTTGCCATGTTTTGATTGTGAAATACTTTTGGTATGTGATATTGATGTGAGACCTTTTGGATTGTCTTAAGATGTGTTTGAAGTTGATTCATGTTAATTTTCAGCTTCTGTTTTAAATTTTTTCATCATCTTTTACCCTAGGCTTTGACCTAGTGGCTTGCCTCTCATGTTTGAAGCTTTGTTTCAGGTTACACATTCAAGTTACACAATTGATGATGCCTCATCTTGAGAGCATTTGATATTTGCTTTTGATTACTAATGTGTGTTTTGTAGGTTGATGTTGACTCTTTTGAGTTTGACTTTTGGCTTACACATTGTGTATATTGGTCATCTATTGATAGTAACTGTTGGTTGTTCGTCTGAGTTGTATACTGATTTGTTTGATGTTTCCACAGGTACATTAGTTGCTTAAGTTCATTTTGAACTTGCTTTTGCTTGGTTGCTTAACCACTTAGGTATAAACTCTCTTCTTCATGTAGTCTGGAAGACCTGGTCTGTTATGTGGTCAGGCACCTGTCTGAAGTCTTCCTTAAGAGGCAATGCTTGTGTTTGTTTATCTTTGTGCCAAGCAGGAAAAGTCCTTTGATAAGGCAATTGGTAGATAGAAGAGATGTGTAGTCTATCTCCTACTATTCAGTGTGCCATCCCTTTGCTCACATAACATGTTGATGCATTGTGGATATTAACCCAAGATCTATAGAGTCATTCACTTGTGGAGAAGAGTTCCAACTTTCTGAACTCCCACACCTTCTATCATTCAAAGCTCTCCCTGATCAGGGATAAGAGCTATGAGGCACACCCCTCATCTCCATTTCATCTGCTTCACCTTAACTCTCAATGTTAAGGTTAAGAGCACAACTTACCCCATTCCAGTTGACTGTAAAGTCTAACCTTGCTTGAGCCTAATTGATTGTATATAGTGTGTGCTAATTGACTTGTTTGTCTGATTGTTTGATTCATCTGTGCATATCTGCTTGAGTGTGCCTTAGTGCATTTATCATCATCATTTGTATATCATTTCATAAACTTTGCTTTATAGCATTTTGCTTTGTCCATGGAGGAGACAAGCATAAGTCCATTACTTGGCAGTTGTCTCCAGTGATATGGTGTGAGACTAGTGTAAGTCCATTGATTGGCATCTGGTATCATTGTTTTGTTTTAGGAGATTGGTGTAAATCCATTGATTGGTATCCGGTATCCATGTTTGTTTGTGAGACTAGTGTAAGTCCATTGATTGGCATCTGGTATCATTGTTTTGTTTTAGGAGATTGGTGTAAATCCATTGATTGGTATCCGGTATCCATGTTTGTTTGTGAGATTGGTATAAGTCCATTGATTGGCATCCGGTATCATTGTTTTGTTTTAGGAGATTGGTGTAAATCCATTGATTGGTGTCTGGTATCCACCTTTGTTTGTGAGATTGGTATAAGTCCATTGATTGGCATCCGGTATCACCTTGCTTTGTTCATTTGTTACTTGCATTGTTGCCTTATTCAAAAGGAATCACTTGAATCATCTTCCATATGATTTCAAGAGGTGAACATCTAAGAAGTTTTTACTTCCTCACCCTTCCATTTGTGTGTGTGTTTTCAAAACTCTCTTTTCACATGTCAATTCAAAAAACTTTGACAAATATTGTGCAAACATTGTCATCTCTTTTCAAACTCCATTTCATAGTACTTCTTTGAATTGAACTTTAATCATACTTTGACCATCTTTTGTGAATAAATCTTAATTGGTTAATCCGACTCATTCAATTGTTTTGTGGCTTTGTCCATTCTTGTTAAGTTTTCATACATTAGCCATAGGTTTGATTTATCCTAGTTGGTTGATATTAATCTCACCTTCTTGTCCTTAGTGATTGAATTGTAAGACTTCCTTGCTTATTATAGGGTTAACCCCTCACTAGCAAGTTGAAGCTTTTCTCACATGGTGGACTCGTTGTTTGTATAAGGTTGAGTTTTCTCCCGAGGATAACGAAAGACCTTAGGGCTTTTGTTTAAAATGAACCCACTCATATTTTGGAAATCTTTTAGCCGAACTACGGCGTTTTGATCCTTACCTTCCATGGAAAGGTACGTAGGCAACAGGTTCATCCGTTCAAACACAAAAATAATAACTTGTATATTCTTTTCTCATCTTCCCAATCATGTTTGCCCAATATGTCATAAACAAATAAACTTTTTTATACAACAAATGTGAAAAGGGCTCCCTAGGAGTACCTAGGACGTTTTGGGTGCCTAACACCTTCCCATTGCGTAATTTACCCCTTACCCAGATTCTCTGATCTTTCATTAGTTTTCTATGTGTAAAACTTCTTAGGCTTTTGTTCGCTTTTTAGCCATTCCTTTGGATAAATAAAAGTGCGGTGGCGACTCGATTCTTTGTATACTTTGCTTTTGGTTTAATCAATAAATCATAAAGTGATGAATACACCGCTACACCCACAAGACCAGGAAACCATTATGACTAACATGATACAAGAAATGCTCAACACGGGAATCATAAAACCTAGCACTAGCCCTTTTTCCTCACCCGTGCTTCTTGTTAAGAAAAAAGATGGGAGTTGGCGTTTCTGCGTCGACTATCGTGCCTTAAACTCCATCACAGTCAAAGATCGGTTTCCCATACCAATAATAGATGAGTTGGACGAACTTCATGGTGCCACAGTTTTTTCTAAACTTGATCTAAGATCCGGATATCATCAAATATTGGTTGCATCAGAGGATACCTTCAAAACAGCGTTCCGCACTATTGATGGCCACTTTGAGTTCCTTGTTATGCCATTTGGTTTATCCAATGCACCGACAACTTTTCAGTCCACTATGAACACTATCTTCAACAAATTTCTTCGCAAATTTGTGCTTATCTTCTTCAACGACATCTTAATTTACAGCCGCAATTGGGAAACACACCTGGAACGTTTAACTCAAGTCTTAGCCATTTTGACAGAGCATAAATTATTTGCTAAGTATTCAAAGTGTGAATTTGGTGTGAATAACATAACTTACTTGGGACACCTTATATCTGCTAACGGGGTTGCTGTCGACCCAAAAAAATTGAAAGCCATTCAAGAGTGGCCCTCACCAACTTCCATTACTCATCTCCGTGGATTCTTGGGGCTCACAGGATTTTACCATCGCTTTGTCCGCCATTACGCTGCCATTGCTGCACCCTTAACAGAGCTACTGAAAAAGAATGCATTCACTTGGTCAGAGCAAACCCAATCAGCCTTTGAGTCACTAAAAGAGGCAATGACCCATCTTCCAGTATTAGGCATCCCTAATTTCGATGTACCATTTGACGTCACCATTGACGCTTCAGGCACAGCTGTTGGTGCTGTTTTATCTCAAAATATCCACCCTATTGCCTTCTTTAGTCAACAACTCTGCACAAAAATGCAACATGCCTCAGCATATGAAAGAGAAATGTTTGCTATTACTACTACAGTCAAGAAGTGGAGACATTACCTATTGGGGAGACACTTTAGAATTTTCATCGACCAAAAAAGCCTCAAAGCCTTACTCACCCAAACCTAGCGTCATTGACCACTTAAAATCCTTTTACTCATCAAACCCAATTGGTGTCGGGCTACTACAAAAATTTCAAGCCACCATTGATCCTGCATCAAAATTCAGTGTTCAGAATGGATTAGTCTATTATCAAGGTCGTCTTTTTATTCCTGCAGAATGTGACCTTAGAGAAAAGCTACTCATTGAATTTAACTCTTCTCCAATTGGTGGCCATTCCGGCGGTAGAGCGACTCTAGCTAGGTTAACAACATCATTTTCATGGCCACTCATGGCTCAAGAAGTGAAAGAATGGATAAAAAATTATCGAGTTTGCCAGCAGCACAAATACTCAACTCAGAGACCCTTTGGCTTGTTACAACCACTGCCCATACCCAATCAAGTGTGGGAAGACATAACCATGGACTTCATCACTCACCTACCTTCCTCTCATGGCAAAACAGTAATCTGGGTCATTGTTGATAGATTCTCCAAGTATGCCCATTTCCTTCCACTGCCCCCAAAATTCACTGCTGCAAGCATAGCTCCAATTTTCATTGCTGAGATCTACAAGTTACATGGAATGCCAAAATCAATTGTGAGTGATAGAGATAGGGTGTTTACAAGTCGGTTTTGGAAAGAATTGTTCAAAATTAGTGGTACTACCTTATCATTCTCGAGCGCCTATCACCCTCAAACTGACGGACAAAGCGAAGTCACCAATCGCATCCTAGAAACGTTTCTACGGTGTTTTACGAGTGATTCCCCCCCAAAATGGGTGAATTTTCTACCACTAGCTGAATTTTGGTATAATTCATCATACCAATCCTCCATCAAATGCACGCCCTTTGAAGCTCTATATGGGCGCCCCCACCGAACATTCATTCATATATTACAGGAACATCTCATGTTACAGGGGTGGATGAACTCCTTTCACAAAGACAGAGCATGCTGAATATCATCAAAGAAAACCTTACCAAAGCACAGCTTCGCATGCGTTCCCAAGCTGACTCGCATAGGCAGGAGCGAACATTTACGGAAGGAGAGTGGGTGTGGCTGAAGCTACAACCTTATCGTCAATCGTCACTCCGGGATCAGACATCTCTCAAATTGGCTAAATGATTTTTTGGTCCATACCAAATCAAAAGAGTAATTAGTACAGTTGCTTATGAATTGTTGCTGCCACCGGAATCTCGCGTACACCCCGTTTTCCATGTTTCCAAACTGAAGTTGTTTCATGGTTCCCCTCCTCTCAACACACCACCGCTCGATACTACTGTTACGGGAACGATGGTTCAATTACAACCATCCCAGGTTTTGGGACGTCGTACCATTCACTCTCCAATCGGTCCTATTACTCAACTTCTGGTTCAGTGGGTCGGATTATCCGCTCTAGAGGCAACATGGGAAGATTACACCACTTTGGTCCAAAACTACCCAAACCTGAACCTTGAGGACAAGGTTCTCTCTGATGGGGTTGGCTATGATACAAATCTGCAAGGCCCAATATCTACAATTAGACCCAATGACAGTGGCCCTCAGTCCACTAGGGGGAAAAAAGTTAGAAAAGAGTCCAAATGGTTGGAAGATACTCTAGGAAATGAATTGATGACAGCTCATGAAGTTAGCTAGGAATATTCTAGAGAATTGTAGCTCATAGTACTATTCTTAGCTGTAGCCACCTTGCCTTATCCTTTTACTTTGTTTTTTTTCTAAATTAAAGGATTTGTGTACACCTGTAGCAAGATCCACTATTGTAACAAATCAAGGCTCTTTAAATAGCCATCTTGAATGAAATGAAAAGGAATGAATTACAACCTTACACAATTATTCTTTTTTCCTCTGGAGTTTTGTTATACTCGAAATAACAACTTTATTTGATACCTAGGACCCTATCACATCGTCTGGTTAGATTTTAAAATTAAATTTCACACAATAAAACAATTTCAGCCGCTAACTTAAAATCGAACGGTCATGATAGTAATAGTAGACAATCCAATTAAGTGTTTCTATTTAAACAACAGACTTATGATGGCATCACTAGCATTATTACACCAAAGTGATGCAAATAAAAAAAGAAAATACAGAATGCATGAAGCACCATCATAAACTTAGAAAGAAGATATATATTTGTGTCATTAATTGAAGAACATCCTCAACTAACTTTATATGGATAGTGAGCTAAAGAGTTTGATTTGATGAAGCAATTGAACAATTAATCAGTATCCAATATATAAATCCACATATGTCTTATTATAGCTTCATAATGAGTTACAGATAACATTGATCATATATATGAAGCACCATATATTATATGGGGCATGATCTTATTACAACAAGAAAATAGAAAACAAAGCACACCATTTATTAGTACTGGCTGGATTCAGAGGTAGCAACAACAGTAACCAAGCATATTAGACTCCCTTTAGTGTCCAGTTGCCTTTCTTTGCACCAGATAGATATTCACCAGACAGGTATGATTCCTCGCATACTTCTTTGACTGCCACATTCTCTAGCATATCTATTCCTTCTTGTTACTCACAGGCTGTTAAAGATGTGCGATGGGTAAAAGCAATGAATGAAGAGCTTCAAGCTCTTCAAGAGAATTTCACATGGGATATTGTCTCTTGTCCTCCTGATGTCAAACCTATAGGTTGCAAATGGGTGTATTCTGTGAAATTGAATTCCGATGGGTCCCTCAACCGTTACAAGGCTCGCTTGGTTGCTTTAGGAAACAAGCAGGAATATGGAATTGATTATGATGAGACATTTGCACCGGTTGCCAAAATGACAACTGTTCGCACGATCATCTCTATAGCTGCTTCTAGTGGGTGGTCTCTTCATCAAATGGATGTGAAGAATGCTTTTCTTCATGGTGACCTGACAGAAGATATTTATATGACTCCACCTCAAGGCTTATTTTCTTCATCTAGAGGCGTGTGCAAACTCAAACGCTCTTTATATGGTTTAAAACAGGCACCTAGAGCATGGTACGAGAAATTCCGCTCCACTCTACTTGGATTCTCCTTTAATCAGAGTCAGTATGATGCCTCATTATTTATTCATAGCACGTCTGCGGGTATTGTTTTGCTTCTTTTATATGTTGATGATATGGTTATTACTGGTTCTGATCATGTTTCTATTCAACGACTTAAGCAACAGTTACAGGCCTCATTTCACATGAAAGATCTGGGTAATTTACATTATTTTCTTGGTCTTGAGGTTAATTCTACATCAAAGGGCATCTTTCTCCATCAACATAAATATGCTACAGATTTGATTTCTATGGCCGGTCTCGAATCGGCTAATCCGGTAGATACTCCTCTTGAGGTTAATGTCAAATATCATCGTGAAAATGGTGATCTTTTGTCTGACCCCTTTTTGTATCGACAACTTGTGGGTAGCCTCAACTACTTGACTATTACTCGCCCTGACATATCTTTTGCTGTTCAACAAGTTAGTCAGTTCATGCATTCTCCTCGTCATCTTCACTTGGCTGCGGTTCGTCGTATCATTCGTTACTTGAAGGGAAGCTCTCATCGTGGTTTATTCTTTCCTACTGGAGTTGCTCCTAAATTGAGTGCTTATAGTGATGCCGATTGGGCAGGGTGTCCTGATACTCGACGATCTGTCACTGGTTGGTGCATGTTTCTTGGCTCTTCATTGATCTCATGGAAAAGTAAGAAACAAGCGAGAGTCTCTAAATCTTCTACTGAATCTGAGTATCGTGTCATGTCTGCTGCTTGTTCTGAAATAATTTGGCTTCGTGGTCTTTTGGCTGAACTTGGATTTCCTCAAATAGAGCCAACTTCACTTTATGCTGATAATACAAGTGCCATCCAAATCGTAGCAAATCCTGTTTTTCATGAACGCACCAAACATATCGAAGTTGATTGTCACTCAATCCGTGACGCATATGATGACCGACTAATATCACTTCCTCATGTCAGTACTCAATTACAGGTTGCTGATATTCTTACAAAGGCTGTTCCGCGTCCACGTCATCAGTTTCTTGTTAGCAAATTGATGCTTATTGACCAGCAGCATCAATTTGAGGGGGGATGTGAATAGGAATTAGTTTGTTATTAGAATAAGAATTTGTTCCTAGAATAAGGGAAATAAATCAGGAATTGATTTGTTCTCATTAAATGTAATTATTTAGTGTAATTACTTGTATAGCCTTGTAACCTCTATATATTCAAGAAATAACAATGAGAAAGGTAAGAAGCCAATTTTAATGACATTGACATCTTCTGGTTAGATTTTAAAATCAATTTCACACAATAAAACAATTTCAGCCGCTAACTTAAAATCGAACTGTCATGATAGTAATAGTAGACAATCCAATTAAGTGTTTCTATTTAAACAACAGACTTATGATGGCATCACTAGCATTATTACACCAAAGTGATGCAAATAAAAGGTAGAAAAGAAAATACAGAATGCATGAAGCACCATCATAAACTTAGAAAGAAGATATATATTTGTGTCATTAATTGAAGAACATCCTCAACTAACTTTATATGGATAGTGAGCTAAAGAGTTTGATTTGATGAAGCAATTGAACAATTAATCAGTATCCAACATATAAATCCACATATGTCTTATTATAGCTTCATAATGAGTTACAGATAACATTGATCATATATATGAAGCACCATATATTATATGGGGCATGATCTTATTACAACAAGAAAATAGAAAACAAAGCACACCATTTATTAGTACTGGCTGGATTCAGAGGTAGCAACAACAGTAACCAAGCATATTAGACTCCCTTTAGTGTCCAGTTGCCTTTCTTTGCTCCATGACCATGAGGATTATTATTGTATCCATATGGGCTGGCCTGATGAACATCTCCTCCATATGTTCCACGCCTTTCATATCTCACTTCATCCCTCTTCGTCGCGCCAGAACCAATACGCTCTTCCTTGTAAACTTCATACTCATGCTCTGACACATAGTCATTGTGGCCACCACCACCGTGTTTGAATGGCTTACCATGTTGAGGTGAGTGATTAGTGGTAGCACCAAAAGGGAATGCTTGGCCATTGCCATAACCATGATTATTATCATAGTTATGACCATGACCATGGTCACGAGGCTTGCTGTCCTGATGATACATATTATGATTTGGCATGGAGTAATCAGAATCCTTGCCATAACCTGGTTTCATGCCTGGATATTGCTGTGTCTGTGGATATCCTTGGCTCTGTAGCTGTTGAGCCTTAGTTTCCATCCACGAGCTATCATCGCCATAGTATTGCTGTTGTGGGTATCCATGGATCTTCCTGCTTTGCATCTTGTTGGAGGAATGGAAAGTATCAATTCACACAAGTTTTGCTGATAGCTGTTTGAATGATGAAGTTATTGAGCTCTTGGACGCCCCTTATATAGACACTACTATGAACATCATAACATTATTAGAATCTAACTTTCCAATTATGAAGAGAGGGAAACAAATATTTAATGTAATGTGATAAGAATAAATTACAAAGTATATAAAATAGTGCGCATTATTACAATAATTTACAGAAACTACAAAAAAGAACGAGTGTAAATTAGTAACCTCTAATTTATATACGAAACTTTGTATCCGAATCTACTTTTCCAATGAGCATCGAAACTAATTTATTTCTGCACACTTGGAACTACCTAATTTAATAATGCAGATAGTTATCGGTGAATTTTGGGATAGCATAGAACACTTGGAACTGCCTAATATTAAAGCCTATCTCCATGAGTGTGAAGCCATGAATTTATATAGGTACTCCCCATGGTGTTGTTTTCTTCAAGTTTTTTGATGAATTTTAACTAACATTGGTAACAAAAAGTTATGAATTGTAGCGTAGGGGGATCCAAAAGTGTATTAAAAACAGTATAATCCTTATTTGTTTGAAATATTTATTGTTGAGTAAGACTCGTATTATTCAGACTATTGTGTTGTTGAGAATTGTTAAAAATTATGGATAAAAATAATTGTTTCTGCGAGTAATCGAGAATTGAGATTTTAATAAATTGAACTCTATTATATATATATATATATATATATATATATATATATATATATATATATATATATATATATATATATATATATATATATATATATGACTTGTCACACTAAAATTCTAAGTAATTCATATTATATAAATCAAAGGAAAATATAACTAGGTGCAGAGGTTGGCTAATTGAACGAACTACCTTAATAAAAATCAATTGTGGTTATTGTCTTTTACTTTCGTTTATCTATAACTTTCTATATTAGTTATTATTCTAACAATTGATACAAGATCACGATTAACCCTAGGCCGAAATTCGAAATAACAAGATTCGACGAAACATGTAATTTTAGATTATGACAAAGGGGGGTTAAGGATTGTTGGCTCAACAAAGTCTACAAAAGGTGTTGCGTGAGACAAAATCAAATGTGATGAAGGATATTGATTGGACAGAGATGAAGGAGAAGAGCGCAAGATTGGTTCGCCTATGTATTTTGGACGAGGTGATGTATCATGTCCTAGACCTGACGACTCCGAATAAGATTTGAGAAAAATTAGATAATCAGTATATGTCAAAGACACTGATGAACAAATTATTCGCGAAATGCCTACTATATCGTGTGAAGATAAAGGAAAGATCTAATTTACAATAATATGTCAATGTCTTCAACAACACCTTTCAATAAAGGACTTCACTTGCAAGCTCGTTCCCTGTAAGTCTTTAAAGGAATTTCACCAGGATTATATAAAGATTTCCGTCACCTGTACAAGGGATTTTATCAAAGGATTACACCTAGGGGTTTTATCAAAGAATTCTATCAAGGGAATTCTACCATAAGCCAATCAAGGGGTTCTACTGGAATTTTTATCAAGGGGTTCAACTAGAATATGATCAAAGGGGTTTCATCATAATTTTATAAAGGGTTTACCATGCGGTTTCATCGGGATTTTTGTTCTAAGGGTTTCCATCATGAGAGGGCTCAGAGGCCAGCATAGTGTCATGGATGTCCAATCCTCACTCATCCCCAGGGTCTACTAATTTCGTGGTCATAATTGAGGTTTTCTCTCTATATTTAACCATCTCCGCCTGAAGAAGACGAAGGTTCATCGTCATCATCATCTCATTCTGAAGCTGATTAAATAGGGGCAATTGTCGTAACCCAAATTTTGACCACCTAATCTTTCTATTTTCACCGGGTCAACCCCAATAACAAAAAAGTCAAAGGGGGACCATTTTGACTTTTCATGAGAATATTTAGTTTTATATATATTCATTTAGGATTAAATCAGGTTTTAGGGATGACATTAGGGTTAAGATTGACTTCGATTATTGATAAGTGTTAATTGAATTCATTTTAATATTAGCAAATTTGTTTAGAATATTAAGTTGTTTTAGGTGGGTTTGGATTGATGTTAGTATTTTAATTGGATCTTTTAAAATTAATTATGTATTGACCAATTTCTAAATTATTCAAATTAAATAATTATATTTTTAAAAGTTAAATTATTAGTTATTAACATTATTATTATTTATTTATTTTATTATTATTATTATTTATCAACATTATTATTTATTTTATTATTATAATTTCTTATTATTAGAATATTAATATTGTTAATTAATGAATATTAGAATTAAGTTATTATCTAATCAATTTTTATCCTTTTTATTTTTGTACCTTGGGTTATTATTATTAGGCATCTATTACATATGTTTGAGTTAGCCCAGATCGAGCCTTTCTCAATTGGGTCAAGTGTGAACCAAGTCCACATTTTAGTTGGGTCGAACGTGACCCAAACTTATCATTGAACCGGGTCATTTTTGACTCAAAACCCTGTTCACCGCCTTCCTCAATCAACCCTTGATTTCACGCACAGAATGAAACAAAATCGAAACCAGCAATTTTCATTTTTTAATCAAAACTTTCTATTTACATTCAAAATCACGAAATACACATCAAAACCATACTAAGTACATTGAAATTACAAACCATGATTCTATTTCTAAACAGAGTCAAAAAATAAAATAAAATCACAATCATAATCAAATTACAAATTTCCGAAAAGATACAATCAAAATTAAATCCTAAACCTAATTTTAATCTATATAAACATAAGGATTAAACATAATAGGGAACGAAAAAGAAAACCCCCAGAATCCATTGTTGCAGCACCCAGAACCCTCACCAAAGCTTTAATCCAATTAAGGTTAGGGTTGTACATTAAAATCCTAATTCTTCAAAGCTCAGCCTCTTTTACTGTCCAATGGTATCTCGCACCAAAACAAAGAAAAAGAATTAGAGAAGGAAAGAGTCGGATTAACACCGACACAAAGGGGAAAAGAAAAAGTTCGAAGTGATTACCTTTTTATCGGAGAAATTCTCATCTCCGTAGGTGAGTAGAACTGCGATGAATTACCCACTTTATTTGATTATGTGATGTTCCTGTTGTTGTATGCGATTGGAGTTAAAATTTAGGGATTAGGGTCTGGATAATTTGATTTTTGGTTTGTGGTATGTTTGGATAATATTGATTGTTTGATGTCTGATTGGTGTTTGGGGGTTTGAATCTATCATTTAATGAAGGCTTGAGTTGATTCTGAGTAGGTTAAGGTTAGATATGGGTTAGGTTAAGGTTCAGACGAAGGAAGAAGATGAAGGTTCGTTTTCTTCAAAGGTAGGGTTCATCACGAAGGGGTTAGGGTTCATCTCGGCAAAGTGTTTTGGGTTAGGGTTCATAAAGTCAAGGTTAAGGTTCTTGGTTTAGGATTGGTGTTCATAACCAAGATGAACATCGGTTGGAGACTCCGGTTGAGCTTCAAACGTAAGTCTGGGTTTCACAACGGTCCCGGGTGGGGGACGACAGTTCCTGGGTTGGGTTGAGGTTTCTGGGTTGATGTTTATCACGTTCATGATGAACATGATGAACGTGGTGGTCCGGTAAGTGGTGGGTGAAAGAGAGATGGAGGCCGGAGGGAGAAGAAAAGAGAGAAGAGAGGTTTAGAGGGAGAGAGGTTCATAGAGAAATATTTTAGAGAGAGAGTCGAGAAATGAAAAATGAGTCATTTCTGAGAGAGGTAAGGCTTTATACTCCTCCATCTCATCACTTGATTCCCAACACTTTCCACCCTTATGACCTTGCGATCAACATACTTTTACCGTTATGGCGCGTACGAGCTTATCACGCACCCTCGGTTGACTTGTGATCCCGATCGTCCCTTGGGTTTACTGCATCTGGTACACAGATCCAATGCAAATGATGCGATCTGCCTTGACCGTGTTTGACCAATCAAACGCCCCGAAGAGAGTCAACATCTTGACTCTCTCCATGGACCTACTGGCCAACGTCTGGGCTTAACTTCTGTTGGGCTTTGTGCATTTTATTTTTGACACCCCCCAATCAAAGGCCCATTGCTAATCCCTTTTAACATACACCCCCTTCTCGTTTTATTAATTTTTAGTTAATTAATTACTTAATTAACTATTAATTAAAATTTATCAATTTAATATTTAGGGTTAATTCAATTAAAATAAAAATTAGATTTTTGTCATTTATTCACTAATGATATTTATTTATCTAATTAATTAATTAATTATAATAGTAATATTCTAATTAATTAGGGGTTATATTATTTATATTAGGATTAATTAAATCAGGAATTATGAGATGGAATTGGGATAATACTTAGGGTTTTAGGGGATATAAAATGGGATAAAATCAGGAAAAGGGATATATCTTATGATATTCAATTTAATTTATTTGTATTACCTCTAATTTTATTTTATTTTTGTATTATATTATCATAACTTCTTTAATATATTGTTATCAATTAAATTATATGATATTTTTAAGTTAAAGCGGGATAAAGACATGGAATACAATTTGAGATAAAACTAAAGGGTTATCAAAGGTTAAATCGGGATAAAGGGTTATTCCTAAGACAAAATTATGATTCCTGATTTATTTTCTTTAATAAATTAAAATAATATTTTTACAAGGGATAAAAGGATAAAATAAATTCAAACTCACTTCAAATCGTAAGACCTCTATCCTAGTGTATTGAGGCATTTTTTCTAAAATTAAGTATTTCTCCGTCCTCGATATGTGAGAGGTTTTCAAGGGACAAAAATAACCAACCAACCAACATTTTTAAGAAGAACTACAGTACTCTGATCCCTCGCGTAATGCGAAGGTGCGTAGGCATAGGATTGTAAACTCCAGCGAGTACAATTATAAAAAACGTTTTTGGGTCTCACCTCCATTTAAGTAAAAAATATATTTGGTAAATATAATAAACAATTAAGAGTTAATTAGTAATCAAGCAAACACCTTAGAAACACACAATAACCCTAGAATTGTAGGAGGATCCCATTGAGTACAATGGAGGTAAGGGGTGCCTAACACCTCTCCCCTACTTAACCGACTCCCGAACCCAGTATCTCACCCTTAATTTACAAGTTTTATCATTATTTATCTGTTCCTTAGGAATGAATAAAGGATGGTGGTGACTCTGTCATTTTTCCAGCCGCGACAGCTGGCGACTCTATTGGGGAATTCTTATACTTCCCTAAAGAGAGTGCGTCCTAACCTCCGATTTTAGGGTTTTGTATGTTTCCTTGGTTTGCTTACTTTTTTTTTACTGCTTCTCATTTATTTATTTTCTTTTATAATTTACGCTCCTTATTATTCTCTTATCTTATTAAACTCTCATATCATTGGTTGGGATTGATACTATGTGAGAAGCTAAAACCCAGGCTTGAGAAAAAGTATAAGCTTAAGCAAGAGGCCGTCCTGTCTTGGCCATTGGGGTTCTCATCTCGTGGGGTCTTCGATGACGATTCCTCCTAGAATAGACCAATTCAGAAGATTTGTCATAAGAAGGATAACACTTCTTCATGATGGAACTTTAAATTTGGTACATGACTCTAGGAACCTCTTCTAGAATACCCTCAAATCAGGGTAACCTTATGTTATCAGCCCACAAGGGTCGTAACTAAGGTCCCGCCTAGATGAGACTTACCTTGAAGGATTACCATGGGAATGTTTGATCCTTATCATAGTAAAACAAGGGTGTAATCTATGACTCTAGGGATGTCATCTTACCCAAAGCTTTATATTCTACAAGTGAGGGGATTGGGTAGTCTATTCTTAGATCCGGACTAATCATAAGAAGCGTATCCCATATAGGGCATACTTACATGATTACCCCAACCATAAATTTTTTTAAAACCAAGAGACACTCATATCATTATGCCATTTGCATTAAAATAATTTTTTTTCATATATTTACCATCATTTCGGGAATTTCAAAATTTGTTGTAGGTGCTTGATGGAAATGAATAAAAGGACAACCCTCCGTATCAAGGTGACCATGCCAGATTTCCAAAACTTAAAGTTTCTTCAAGGTCTGATGCCCAAATCCATTCAGAGAAAGTTTACACTCAAATATGAAAGGATTCTTGATCTCTTGGATGAATTCTATAATCCACCCCTACGGTGTTTCTTGTTTCAAGACTATCTGCTAGCCCCCACATTAGAAGAATTTGGCTTATTCTTGGACATTCCTAAAGACAGAAAGGGACCCTACATGGGAATGGGGAAGAAAGTAAAACCTAAGGAATTGGCTGTGACTTTGGGGATACCCACCGAGGATCTTTTGTCACACTACAAAGAAGACAGAGACATCCAAGGTCTCAAGAGAAGTTACTTGGAGGGAGTAGCCCGAAGAATGACTGGGGCATAAAGGTGAGGGTCCTATGTTGACGTCTTAGCTTTAATAATGTTTGGGATAGTTCTTTTCCCTAATGGGAGCGACTTTGTTAATATGGTTGCTATCAGCATCTTTTGGGCTGTGAAGAATCTAGAGGTAGATTCGTGCCCGCTCTGCTAGTTGATGTATATATACACCATGAGCATCTGCCATAGTAGAGAGAAGGGATCTCTATGTTGTTGCATTCCATTGTTGTACCAATGGTTTGCCTCACACATTTATAAGGACATCCATATGATATAAACCAAGGGTAATTATGCTTGGTCTCAAAAGCTTATGTCCCTCAATGAAGGATCAATCCTATGGTACCCAAAAAAGGTAAACAACAGGGATATAATTATCAATTGTGGGAGTTTTACCAATGTACCCCTTATTGGTTCCAAAGGGTGCATTAATTACAATCATGTATTAGCTCTAAGACAATTGGGTCACCCCATGTGGGAGAGGCCTAAGGAAGATGAGCTGGATGAGTTTATCTCACATGGGGGAGAGACCTCTCACAAAGAATTGCTTAGAAAGGTTACCCGTGAATGGGATAAGGTGCATACAAAGGAAAATAAGCTAAAGAGGAATGATACTTCATCCAAAGAATCCTACACCCTTTGGGTTAAGGAAAGGGTCTGTTTAATTAAGCTACCTTTTGTGATTGACTCAGCTTATGTCCCAGATGTACCTGACCTTATTACAATGTCCATCGAGGAGGTTGATCATCTCAAAGCCATTATTGCTAGGCTAGAACAAGATAAGGAATGCTTAGAGCATAGTCTTTACGATACAACCTACGAAAATAACCGGATAAGCTATGACCTTGAGCAAAAGGATAGGCAACTCCTAGAGAATATGGAGGAACTTCGAGCTGAATAAAGAAAAAGACAAAAAACATTAGAAGGTTTATTCAGCGTCAGAGTTAACTCTAAAAATATCAATAGTAATTTAAAGGAAGCCCAAGCTGGAGTTCAGAGTTGGAAGAGGTAATGGGAGTTCGCCGTATGGGAACAACAAGAGAGGGAAAGCATTATATTGATTCAAATCCATGGATTCGAAGGGGCACTAGAGAAATCTCAAGCTGCTGCTGCTACGAGACAACGAAAACTAAGGGTAAAAGCTGAGAAGATGTTTCCACTTGATTGGAGGAGGATCTACCAAGAGCTCTTGAACCTTAGAGAGTAGGTGCGTCTTTAAAACCAAGATCACAAAGTCCTAACAGCTCAAGCCGCACAGTTAGAAGGAGAAATTCAGCACCTAAGGGACCTCACCGCTCCTGCTCAAGTCTATTATTCAGAAACAACGTGACCGGGCTGAAGCATGGAGGGTTGAACATTCCAATCTGGAAGAGTTCACCAACAACTTAGTTCGATACATCCATAGGATGTACAAAAGAGCTGATGGTGTTGCAAACTTTCACAACACTCCCTAAGAAGTACTTGAGTTCATGAGGTTGTGTGATGTCATGTTGAAAGGGTTTAAGGCCCATTTGAAGAAATCCATGGAGGTACCACTCTAGTTTTTTTTTCTTTTAAGAATCTGTCTTTCCGTTTTTATTTTTTGATGTATTGTTATCAGCGGGCATCATCCTCATACGAACCTTTGCTTTAGATTTATGAATAAAGTTATTTTCATGGTATCTACAATTATGTTCATATTCCTAAAAAATGTGCAATAACAGATTTTGAATGTTCCCTAAAGAAATAAAAACAATTTTTTTTTACATGCATCATCATGCATTCATGCACACTTCATTACCTATGCATTGAAAAGAAAAAAAAATCATTTTTCTCATATTTTTCGTAGTATCTTCGAACGTGACAACCTGACTCTCCAAACTCGAGCTCAACGTAAAAAGGCCATGGAGCAACTTGAACAAAATCAGGCGGAACTTAGAGTGGATATGGACTCAGTCAAAAGGAATATGGAGGAAATGAAGGACAAGATGGATCAAATCGCGAGAGCCATTAGCAACATGTTGGCAAGAGTGGTCGAGACTGATAAAAGAAAGTTTGCTTTCATATCTACCCCTCCACCCGATGATGGTAACTCTCTATAAAGATTTACTTTTGACATCCAATGGGAGAAGCTAAGGATGGTACCCTTTACCCTGAAGGGTCTATCCCAACCCTTGTTCACAATGGGGCATCTCCTCCTGTACAAATACCAATTCCATAAGACAACTATGTGAATCTAAGCCAACAATACGAGCAGGAAGATCCTAGGGGCATGATCCAGGAAAGTAAACCAACTACTCATTCTGCTGTCACTATTGGGGAAACAAGAACTGAAGACAAATATAAAATCCTAGAAGAAAGATTGAAGTTGATTGATGGTTTTAGTATCTTCGGAGTTGATGTTATGGGGATGTGCTTGTTATTAGACGTTTCCATACCTCAAAAGTTCAAAACTCTTGATTTCGAGAAATACAAGGGTGTTAGTTTCCCTAGGAACCATCTCAGTATGTTCGTTAGAAAAATGGCTGCCTACACAGCAAATGAGAAACTAATGATTCATACCTTATAAGACAGTCTAAGTGGGGTATCCCTAGATTGGTACATGCAGCTGGAAAGAACCCATGTCAAGACTTGGGAGGACCTAGATAATTCCTTCCTAAGGAAATACAAATATAACCTGGACGTGGCTTCCAATTGCGTGCAACTTCAGAATCTGTCTCAAAAAGGCAGTGAATCCTTCAAGGAATATGCCCAAAGGTTGAGAGAATTGGCTTCTCGCGTACAACCTCCACTCTTTGAGAACGAGTTAGTTGACATGTTTATGGCCACCTTGTAAGGCCCTTACTACAAAAAGATGATCGATTCAGTATCTACCGGATTTGCTGACTTTGTGATAATTGGGGAAGGAATTTAGAATGGCTTAAGAAGCGGTAAGATTGGAAAACCATCCTCAAATCAAAATAGTAACAAAAGGTACTCCAACAATTCAAAGAAAGGTGAGACAAACATTGTCACAGTCGAAGGGAATTCTCATGCGCCTTATAATTCTTACTTAGCTACAGTAGGTCCTAATCAGTATCCACATCAGGCATACTCTAGGCCTCAAGCACAATAGGCTAGAGCACCGTCTCAACAAAATGGGTACGCCCGGAGGGACCAGCAAAGGCCATGGAAGGAATTTGACCCCATACCTAAAACATATACTCAGGTCTTGCCATACTTAATTCAAAAAGGATTGGTAGAGATTAAACCTCTGGCACCTCCGCCAAATCCGCCTCCCCGTGGTTACAATGCTAGCACCGGGTGTGACTTCCATGCTAGGTCACTGGGACATACTACTGAGAAGTGTTTGGTACTCAAGTTCAAGGTATATGACTTATTGGATCACAATATTATCTCTTTGCTCCAGAAGGTCCAAGTGTGAAGGGGAATCCAATGCCAAGACATGGTGGTCCAACTATCAATGCGGTGGAAGGACTAGGCGATACCATTCTGACCCAAAGGATAGATCAAGTGAAGACTCCCATATCAAAGATACGTGAAAAATTTATTGGTTACAAGACATTCAAAGAGTTACATGCTAATTGTAAAATTTGCCTCGTCAATCCAGACATATGTGGAAGGATGAAGGAGTGCCTTCAATAAATGATGAATGAGGGTTTGGTTCAAATTGGGTATACTAGAAAGATAGAAAATGTCTCATTCATAGAATCTCAGGGGTGCATGCCTTTTGAAATCCCTTACCAACAAATGGAAGCTCCCTCACCATTTCAGGTACTGTTTCCAATGTCTTCCCAAACATCCGTGCAAATACCAGTTCCAGTCCCATCTCGAGTTCCTTTTCAATTACGAGTAAATTCAAAAGACCCTATTATCTTCCATGTTCCTGCATCATTCCCGTTCGAAAGCACTAAGTTTGTACCTTGGAATTATAACTCTACAACATATGTAGGAGACAAACCTAAAGTACTAGAACTAACAGTCACTAATATTGCTGGAATTAGGGGCATGACCTGAAGCGGAAAAGTGTTTTCTTCTGAGCCACAATCGAATGGAAAGACACCAGAAAGTTCAAAAGAAAAGAAAGCTGAATATTCCAAGAAGACTATACCCCAAGGAGAAGCCTAAGAATTCTTAAGGTGTAAGTTGAGTATGCACCTAAGAGAGGGAGAAATAGGGGGGGGGGGGAGTGAATTAGGTTCTTTCAAAAAAAAAAATTTGTTTTATGAAAACTTATTCTTTCTTTTCTAGTTTGGTTATGTAATGAAACGGTAAAGTGCAAAAAGTAAAGAACACCGAGATGTATACTGGTTCCTCTCACAATCCGAGAGTACTCCAGTCCCCTTACCATATGTAAGAGATTTTATTATTTTTAGATCTTATGGATAAGAAAATATAGTCTTTCTATACAAACTCTAACAAGAACACTAAGAAAAATCCTCTTGGATTTTTCACTAATTTCACTAAGAGAACAATCCTCTCTTAATGACTCTCTTGTTTCCAACAATCCTGAACAACAAGGATAACAAGAACAATGAGTTCTTACAAGTTTTTGAAAGATGGAACAATATATCAATCTATTGATTGATCTTCTCCTTTTAAGCAATCAATTCTCTTTATGAAATACAAGTGCTCTGAGAATGGTATGGATGAAACCATATATGAATATATTGAAAGTTATGTGTAGAAAGTTTCACCAGAAAATTTAATCAAAAACACTCGAGAAAATTTGAAAAGATGAAGAGAAAAATTGTTTGAAATATTTGTGTGAAGGAGGTGAGTTCAAATTCTGAAAATATGTGGTATATATTACCCTTAGACACCTTTCTAAATGATCATAATTCATGAATGAATGCCATAATTCAAGAACACAATTTAGAAAAGGTTTTCATGAGAAAATGCATTTCTTTTTGCCATTGGTTCAGTGGTAATCGATTACACAATATGGTGTAATTGGTTACACCAGAACCAATGTTAAAAAATTTGATTTTTTTTCTATGTAATCGATTACCCAAAACATGGTAACCAATTACCTGTTGCAAAACTTGTCACAAGAGGCAGCGCAAACAACTGATAATTGATTACTTCAAACCTGGTAACCGATTACCATCAAGGAAGAATGACATAATGCATTTGAAAAAGAATTGTAAGGCCAAATGAAAATATTTAAGAGGCCTAAATGAAACATGACATGTATGAATGAAAACCTTGAGCACTTGAATTAACATAGAGAAGTTGAGAACTTTATACCTAATAATTTTATCAAATCAATAGAAATATTCAAGACTTGAGATTCTTTTATAAGTGAAACTTGAATTGTGCTTGAGTCTTGAACCATTCTTTTTGCGATGCATATTTTCTTATAAACCATGTCTTCATTAAAACACTTTGAGAAGCTTGTCTTCACATTCTCCCCCTTTTTGATGATGTCAACTCTTTATTGAAAGTTTTATCCAATCTTACTTTCTCTAACAATTGAAACTCCCATTTGATCAAAGCCCCCCCCTTGATCCATGATTGAGAGAATTTTAAAGTGATTGCTAGCTGCATTGTTAGAGAAACATACAACATCCAAATATATCTTCTCCCTCTTTGTCATTAGCAAAAAGGATGGGAAATACTTAGCAATGAACAACCATATGTTGTATGATAATATATCATATAATATGAACACATAAACAAATAACAAAACAACCAAAAATGCATAACTTAATAGAAAACAACTTTTCCAGACATAATGATTAAAACATAAATTTAAAAACAAGAAAATCCAGCAAAACAAAACCATAAAAAAACAAACACATTAATCATTTTAACCACTTTAATCACTTTCCGACATTTCCATATTCTATTCATCATCTCCTTCATCTTCACCACTTTCCTCTTCATCACTAATTTCCGGGTTTTGGGATTGGCTATGGTTTTCCAATAGTCTCTTAATGGAAGCCATCTCAAATATCTTCTCACGATAGTTACACATCATAGTGGATTCAACTAAACAAATCTTGTTATAGAGGACTTCATTGGTGTACTCGCCTTCCGGAGCCGGTGGAGGAGCATTAAAGGGTTCATATTTATACTTATACATGTCACCTTTGTCCAAAAAGATACTAGTATTCCTAACTGACGCTGAAGCATTAATCTCACTTCCCTAGCAGACATCTCCTTCTTCGGTTCCCATTTCAGATTTATTCCACAACCTTCCAAAATTTTGGTGATTAACCTAGCATAGGGTAATCCACCGATTAAGGATTGTTGGTGCTTCATATGATACATGATAGTGTATGCCCAATTTACTTGAATCTTATTTTTGATAGCATATATCAATTGTAACTCCAAATCACCAATTTGGGAATGGTTTGAGTGTTTCGGCATCAACATACAGGTAAACAAGTAATAAAGCATCCTATCAGTCACAATCAGGTTCTTTGCAAACAAAAGTAATTGTGAAGAAGCTGGATTCTTCTTGCCAAGAATATCTTGTTGAGATACACGACATATATGGAAGAAATAATCCATCTTAATGTAACTGTCCCATTCCGGGACTAACCAATGGTGAAACACTTGACCAACAAAAGGAATTCCTCAACAGTTTAAAAAGGATTATGAATCCATGATAATATATGTATTCTTAACTTTAGATGTGAGAACATCATTATCACCCGGAAGAATAGCTAGATTTTCATAAAAGTCTTTAACTAAATCCGGATAAAAAATTCCAGTGTCAGAAACCATAAAGTATACTCCTTGCAGTCTCATGAGCTTAGGAAAGTCAAAACTATGAGAAGGGAATGATGAGAGATTACCATATTTTACCAGCATGAGAGACCGATTCCTGAAATCAAAAGTTAGCCTTCTAGTCTTGAGAGATGGTGCACGTTGTTCAACTTCTTGAGGTTCTGAGCTAGCTTCCTCAATTTTGGATTTTCCCTTGTATTTTCTTGAAGGAGCCATGCATATTAAAGAGAAGTTTGGAAGGGGTTTGGGTAAGAGATATTGAAAATATAGAGAGATTTATGAGTGGGGTTTTTGTTGATTCTAAGTGTTGGCAGCAATTTTGGTATAACAAAGAGTGTTCACAAGATGTCATATATGATGTCTTAACATAAGATATCCTATGTACCTGCTGGAGTTCAAGAACATGTGCAAGCAGGATTGTTTCAGAATGCCACATACAATGCCATGGCTTCTGATATTGGTTGTACCTACTGGAGCTTAAATGAAAGACATGTTCATGCAGGATTGTCTCAGATGACATACACAAGGATATGACATCTTATATGGTTGTTCCTGCTAAAAGCTATAAAAGGAATTATTGGATTATGCAGGATTTTTCCAGGATGTCAGACCCGATGTCATGACATCCTGTACACGGAACATTCAGTATGAATGTCTGGTGTTTTATGATTGCACAATTAATGGCACTCTTTGAATGATTGAAGATCTGATTAGCTGGCGCATTCAATCATTGATTACAACCAGATTTACTTATTTTCCAAAGAGATCTAACCAGCTGTTATAAAAAGATTTGATTGGAAAATAGATTTAGGGTTTTCAAGATGTCCAAGCCCAGCAGAATGCTTCTATAAAAAGGGACTTAGAAAACCTGTTTGAATACACAACCAAGACTGAGCGAAATACATAGAGAGAGCTAGGGTTTGTGTCTGTTTAGTCGTAAGACTTGTAGGTCATTCAAGTCATCCATTGATGATTGAATTGGACTGATTTGTGGTTGTAATTTGTCACTCTAAAGCTGTTAAGAAAGAGTGTGTGTCTTCTTGATCAAAGCTGTGAAGCAAGATCAAGAGTGTGTCTTCTTGATCAAAGTTGTGAAGCAAGATCAAGAGTGTGTCTTCTTGATTGAAAACTGTGAAATAAAATCAAGAGTGTGTAATTGAAAAGTATTTTCTTTTCTCAAGGGATTGTTGTTTAAAATCACTGGTGTGTGATTGTAAGGGAAGTGAGTGGGTTCTCATATCTAAGAGTGCTTAGGTAGAAATTGCACGGGTAAAGATTAGGTGAGAAAGACTGTAATTTGTTAAAGTGTACGGAGAGTCTTTGAACTGATTCTATTTTAGTGAATTTCCTTCCTGGCTTGGTAGCCCCCAGATGTAGGTGAGTTGGACCGAACTGGGTTAACAATTGCTTGTGTCTCTTGCATTATTATTCTTTATCTTTATCCTGTTTGCATAACTCAGATATTAGTGTCGTGACATTACCTTCGACATCTCATATCTGATACCAAAATTTCAGTTTTAATGGAGTTTTAATTTTGGATAGTGGAAATAAATGAGAGAAGAAGAAGTTTGAAGGAAGATTCAAGGGAGATGAAGAGTGAAAGGGTTCAAAAAAATATTGGAAAGTGATAACTTAATAAATAAGCACTTATAAAAAATAGAGACAAATAACACCCATTTAATAAAAAGAAAAAATCTGGAAATCGTTCAGGTGTAATCGATTACCCTGAGAGGTGTGATCGGTTACACTATGCAAAAACGCTGCAATGAGTCACGCAAGCAGGCATGCAATCGATTACTGAATAAGGTGTAATTGATTACCTAAATGAAAAAAATAGAATGTTCACTAGGATCAGCATGCAATGAATTTTAAGAAACCAACAATTACACACTTTATTAAATATCCTTGAGCAACTTTATATGAAGCAAACATGTCATACAAACATTATAAAGGCACAAAAAATTAATTTTCTCAAAACTCATGTAAGGAAACACATACATAAAATTTTAAATAAAAAATTGAAGTAATGAGAGAGTGTACCTTTGTGTTTGTACTAATTAATTTTGAAGAATCAAATGTCACAATAATCTAAAATACCAAGTTCCCTCCGAATTTTGTAAAATGATTCCTTCAGGAAAGGTTTTGTGAATATGTCGGCAAGTTGATTATGCGTATCCATGAACGAGACTTCAACATCTCCTTTTAGCACATGGTCACGTAAGAAGTGATGTCGAATGTCTATGTGTTTAGTAGGAGAATGCATTATTGGGTTCTTTTTTATATTTATTGAACTTGTATTGTCGCATCAAAGTGGTATGCATCCAAGATTTAGTCTGAAATCACTCAATTGTTGCTTTAGCCATAGAATCTGAGCACAACAACTTCCCGCTGCAATGTATTCTGCTTCTACAGTGCTAAGAGCAACACATGCTTATTTCTTGCATGCCCAAGAAACTAATGCATTTCCTAGGATGTGGCATGTTCCACTTGTACTTTTTCTATCAATTTTACAACCTGCATAATCCGAGTCAGAATATCCAACTAAATCATATATAAGATCAAGAGTGTGTCTTCTTGATCAAAGCTGTGAAGCAAGATCAAGAGTGTGTCTTCTTAATTGAAAACTGTGAAGTAAAATCAAGAGTGTGTAATTGAAAAATATTTTCTTTTCTCAAGGGATTGTTGTTTAAAATCACTGGTGTGTGATTGTAAGGGTAGTGAGTGGGTTCTCATATCTAAGAGTGCTTAGGTAGAAATTGCACGGGTAGAGATTAGGTGAGAAAGACTGTAACTTGTTGAAGTGTACAGAGAGTCTTTGAACTGATTCTATTTTAGTGAATTTCCTTCCTGGCTTGGTAGCCCCCAGATGTAGGTGAGTTGGACCGAACTGGGTTAACAATTGCTTGTGTCTCTTGCATTATTATTCTTTATCTTTATCCTGTTTGCATAACTCAGATATTAGTGTCGTGACATTACCTTTGACATCTCATATTTGATACCAAAATTTCAATTGGTATCAGAGCAGGCATCTTGCTCTGGTTTTGGGTGAGATCTAAGGACGATACTTTCTGGTACTATGGAGAGAGATGGAGGATCTATTCACAGACCACCTATTTTTGATGGATCCAACTATGACTACTGGAAACCTCGAATGGTAGCCTTGCTAAAATCTCTGGATAATAAGGCTTGGAAGGCTGTGTTAACAGGATGGGAACATCCAGTTGTTACCAAGAATTGAGAAGCTACTGCTGATAAGAAGGCTGAAGAACAATGGACCAAGGAGGAGGATGACTTAGCCCTTGGGAACTCTAAAGCATTGAATGATATATTCAATGGTATAGATAAGTATATCTTCAGATTGGTAAACAAATGTGAAGTGGCTAAAGATGCTTGGGACATTATCAAAACCACTCATGAAGGCACACCTCTAGAGTGAAGATGTCTAGACTGCAGCTGCTCACTACCAAGTTTGAAAATTTAAGGATGAAAGAAGATGAAAATATTCATGAATTTCATATGAATATCCTTGAAATTGCTAATGCCTCAGGAGCCCTGGGTGAGAAGATGTCAGATGAAAAATTAGTGAGGAAAATACTCATGTCACCCCTAAGAGATTTGCCATGAAAGTGACAGCCATAGAAGAGTCTCAAGACATTTCCAATATGAGAGTTGATGAGCTACTTGGATCCCTTCAAACATTTGAGATGGGAATGTGTGATGGATCTGAAAAGAAAGCCAAAAGCATAACATTCAAGTCAAACACTGAGGAGGAAGAGGAGGAAGGTGGTCCAGATATTGATGAAGATCTGGCAGATGATGTAGCAATGCTGGGAAGACAGTTCAATAAGCTAGTGAAAAAGATGGATGAAAGATCTAAGGCTAATGTCAAGAACATCGCATCTGACATCAGTAAATCCAACAATATTGGAAGAAGAACAAGGTCAGATGAAAAGTCCAAAGAAGAAAAAGGAGTTCAGTGCCATGAATGTGATGGGTATGGACACATTAGAACTGAATGTAGGACCTACCTCAAGAAACAGAAGAGGAGTCTTGCTGCCACTTGGTCAGATGGAAGTGAAACAGAAGAATCTACAAATCTTATGACTGCCTTGACTAGAAGGTGGGATTCTGATGAAGACTCAAGTGATGGTGAAGTAACCTTTGAAGAGTTGGCCACTACCTACAGAAAGTTGTGTCTCAAAAGTGTAGAATGGTGTAAACAGGTTGAAAGCCAGAAGAAGGAAATAACTCAACTTGAGAATGAGAAGGTAGAACACTTGGAAACCATCTCCAAATTAAAAACAGAAGCAGTGGTTCTGAAGGCCAAGATAGATGAAAGTCAACAAGTTGAAAGCCAGAAGACAGTACAACTGAAGAATGAGAAGGCAGACCATGTGGAAATCATCTCCAACATCATAAAAGAAGACAACAGAAAGGGAAACACCAAAGATGGAGATGCCATTACTGTGGGAAATTTAGTCACCTGAAGCCCTTCTGCTATAAGCTGTATGGTTATCCTAGCCCTGTTCATCATCAGACTCACTATCAACCCAGACCCAAACAACACATGCCCGTCAACAAGAAGCAATGGGTTCCTAAGACTAATGTTACAAGTCTAATAGCTCACATTCCCCTCAGAGTCTTAGCCAAAGAAGAATGGTATTTTGATAGTGGATGTTCCAGACACATGACTGGAAACAAAGACCTGATAACTGGACTTCATCCTCATGCCATAAGCTATGTAACCTTTGGTGATGGAGCAAAGGGTGAAATCAAGGGGATAGGCAAGCTTGATTGTCCTGGAGTGCCTAAACTTGACAAGGTCCTACTGGTTAAGGGCTTGACTGCAAATCTAATAAGCATCAGTCAACTATGTGACCAAGGTCTAAATGTTAACTTCACTAAAACTGAATGTCTGATTACCAACAAAGAAAGTGAAGTAATCATGGAAGGAGTCAGAACCAAAGACAACTGTTACATGTGGAACTCTCAAATTAGTTACTCCTCAAAATGTACCTCAGTTAAGGAGAAAGGGATGAAGTTGATTATATCTGCCAGAGAAACTCCCAAATTGAAAGTCTGTGGGAAATGTCAGACAAGGATGTCACACCAGAAACTCAGACTTAACATCACTTCCAAAGGGTTGAAACTCTTCCATATGAAGTTCATGGAACCCATGCAAGTGGAAAGCCTTGGTGGAAAGAAGTTTGCAGTGGTGGATGATTTCTCCAGATACATCTGGACCAAAAACAAATCTGATGTGGTTGAAATCTTCAAAGATTATTGTCTGAAACCTCAAAGAGAAAAGCTCATGGTGGCTCAAACAGATGTGGATAATATTGGGTTTGGTAGGAGGTCAGATCAGATGGTAGAACATGTTGCTCGTCAAATGCAGTCTGAAGTTGGGAAGAACTTTGTTGGACTTGGGCTACAAGTCAAGCAGATAGAAGATTCTATTTTTCTATCTCACAGAAAACGTGCCAAGAACAATGTTAAGAAGATTGGCATGAAGAGTGCAAAGATTCCTGCTCCTACACATTCAAAAGTATTCAAAGATGAAAATGGTGTTTGTGCTATATATCAAGCTGAAAACATAGCCGCTGGAAGTAGCTGTTCTCAACAGGGTTGGTTGAAACTAATGGTGATTGAACCTGAAATTCTAGTTATCAGACTTTGGATGTCACACAGGTTGTTATGACATCCAATTCTGCACAGACAGGGATTATGCAGAACTTAATTATAAGTGCAGTAAATAACACAAGTAATTGTTCACCCAGTTCAGTCCAACATGACCTACATCTGGGGGCTACCAAGCCAGGGAGGAAATCCACTATTAGTAGTATCAATTCAAAGCTAAACTCACCCGTTTACAACTTATCACTTAATCCCTACCCAATGCAATTTCAATCTTAATCTAAGATCAGAGTTCCTACTCACTCCCCCTCAATCACCTCAGTGATATTAAAAACACTTTGAAGTCACACTTCAAAAACAACTCTTGGTTATGCTTCACAGCTTAAACCAAGATACACAGCACTCACGCTTAAAAGCTTTGAGTGACACAACACTTACAACTCAATGAACACCCTATGCCAAAGCAATCATCTATTTGATAATGACTTGGCTTACAAGATACGTCTAATTCTAGACTCACAAAAATACAGCAGTGAAGTAAGATGGACACACTAAATCTTCACGCCTCAAAATCCCTGAAACTGAATGGAGGAATGCCTTCCTTTTTATATTGCAGCACCTGGGCTTTTGCACCTGTATTTTCCTGAATTTTAGGTCACATACGTTCCCTTAAATTCAATATTTAGGTTGCTAACAAATAGGCTATTTGTTAGGTTCATTGAATGTAGCTTGGTTGTTGATTTCCTGAATTTTCTCTAAGCTGTTGACTTCCTAAAGAATAGCCTGAGAAAGCTGTAACAGAAAACTGAACAACCTACAATTTAGCATATGCTGTCAGGCATGAATGTCACGACATTCAGCTTGACATCAAGGTCCATATGCTGAGTCTGTTTTCCCAGAAAACAGACTGTACAAATCTGCTGACCTGTACATGATCAATATGACCATACTACAGTACCAGATTACATTAGTAAATGTCAAAGTGTCCAACTTAACATTTACACAGTTGGCCTTAGGTTAGTTCTGTAATTCTCTTGAAGAACAAACTAACTAATATGCTGAAGTATAGCAGAACACCACTCTGCCCAATCTTCAGTATCTGCTGTCAATGATGAATGTCACAACATCCAGTTTGACATTCAATCAGTAGGCCTTATGCCAGGTCTGGTTCTTCCTTGATAACCAGACTGCAAGTGAATACTAAGTTCTAACAGAGCTTCTGTTCCTCAGTATCTGTTGACAGGTATGAATGTCACAGCATTCAATAATCCTGTGTTAGCTAGTCCTGCAGTAACTACAATGTAGTTACATATACATGTCATGACATCAGTCAAGACATTTGTGTTTTACCATACAATGCAGCCAATTAAACACCTACAAACTCCCCCTTTGGCAAATTTTTGGCTAAAACACTTTGATCCCCATAACAGAGTTCATGGCAGCGGAATACAACTAGCTAATACACTCAGAGTGGCAGCACACTCACACACATGGAAGTTAAATAAAAACTTCACATAGCAGCACACATATATTCGAAGTTGCACCTAAACTTCAACATCAGCTGCAAGGGGGGGGAATCTTCAGATTTGTCATGAGAGTCTGTTGTAGAGACCCACTCTGTTTGTCAGGGGTATTGGTGGTTATTACTCCCCCTTTTTGTCACAAATGTTGCCAAAGCCAACAACATAGTCAGAGCACAATGACAGAGTTCCAGACTTGGTTTTACTTCACAGTTTCAACCAAGTTCACATCCACTTGATCTTGCTTCACAGCTTCGATCAAGTGATCACCCACTTTTGCTTTACAGTAGGTACCACCATATCAGATGCCATGATGTTGTTTCTGACATCCAGAACCACTCCTGCATGAACAGCATCCTTGAACTCTTGCAGGTACAGAGGCCTTCTCTCTGTAGGGTGTCCCCTTACCCTCTTGTATTCACCCTTGTTGCGCGCAGCATAGCTATGATATGTTGACCAATCATAGTCTTGTACAAATAGTTTAATAGGCAGAGCTATTAAACAATTTATCCCAAACATCAGTGGTTGCTATAATGTCTCAGAAAGACATATTCCCAGTTTGCTCCTTAAGTTTTCAAACTGAGTAGCATCCAGAGCCTTTGTAAATATGTCAGCCAGTTGAAGATCCGTGGCTACATGTTCCAAAGTGATCACCTTGTCTTCCACCAGATCTCTGATGAAGTGGTGCCTAATGTCAATATGTTTGGTCCTGCTGTGTTGGATGGGATTCTTGGAGATGTTGATGGCACTGAGATTATCACAGAACAATGTCATGACATTTTGAGTGACATTGTACTCAGTGAGCATTTGTTTCATCCAAACCAGTTGGGAGCAACTGCTTCCAGCCGCTATGTATTCAGCCTCTGCAGTGGACAAAGAGACACAGTTCTGCTTCTTGCTGAACCACGATATGAGGTTTTCTCCTAAGAAGAAACATCCACCTGATGTGCTTTTTCTGTCATCAGCACTTCCAGCCCAATCAGCATCACAGTACCCAGATAGGACAGGCTCAGACCCATGTGAGTACAGTATCCCATAGTCACATGTCCCATTGATGTACTTGAGGATCCTTTTGACTTGATTCAAGTGACTCACCTTGGGCTCTGCTTGATATCTGGCACACACTCCAACTGCATAGGAAATGTCAGGTCTACTTGCAGTTAGATACAGCAGACTACCTATCATGCTTCTGTACAGGCATTGATCAACACTGGGTCCTCCATCATCCTTGGTTAACTTCAGATGAGTAGGAGCTGGAGTCCTTTTGTGCCTGGCATGATCCATACCAAACTTCTTAACTATGTTCTTGGCATACTTGCTTTGGGAGAGAAACATGGAGTCCTCCATTTGGTTTACTTGCATTCCAAGGAAATAGGTCAGTTCTCCCACTAGACTCATTTCAAACTCAGATTGCATCTGGTGAACAAATTTTTTAACCATTTGTTCTGACATTCCACCAAAGACTATATCATCCACATAGATTTGAGCTATCATGATTTTGCCTTCCTCATCCTTCACAAACAAGGTTTTATCTATGCCACCCTTTCTGTATCCATTTGTGGTCAGAAATTCGGTTAACCTTTCATACCAAGCTCTGGGTGCTTGCTTCAACCCATACAAGGCTTTCTTCAGCTTGTATACATGCTCAGGTTGGTTAGGATCACTAAACCCTTTAGGTTGTTCCACATAGACTTCTTCATTCAGGTAGCCATTCAAGAATGCACTCTTCACATCCATTTGAAATAGCTTAAACTTCAGGATGCATGCTACCCCCAACAGCAATCTGATGGACTCAAGTCTAGCCACAGGAGCAAATGTCTCATCAAAGTCTACTCCTTCAACTTGAGTGTATCCTTGAGCTACTAGTCTTGCTTTATTTCTAGTAATTACTCCTTTCTCATCAGATTTGTTTTTGTAGATCCACTTGGTACCAATGATGTTGGACCCTTCAGGTCTTGGAACCAGCTCCCATACTTCATGCCTTGTGAACTGCTCGAGTTCCTCTTGCATGGCAATGATCCAGTATTCATCAGTCAGGGCTTCTTTCACATTCTTTGGTTCAACCTTGGAAACAAAGCAGGAATTTGAGTTTATTCCCCTTGACCTGGTAGTTACACCACTGGTGGGATCCCCTATGATAAGATCCTTAGGGTGGTCTTTCTGAATTCTGATAGATGGCACTTTGGCAGGTGCTTCTACTTCACATTCAGGAGGAGGTTCCTGTACTTCTTCAGGCTTGACTGGACTGTCAGTTGGACTATCAAGGAATGTTTCAACATCCTCCATGACATCGGTTCCTTCCTCTTTATCATCCACAATGACATTTATGGATTCCATCAGGACATTGGTCCTGTAGTTGAACACTCTATAGGCTCTGCTGTTCGTGGAGTATCCCAGAAATACGCCTTCATCACTTTTGGGATCTAGCTTCCTTCTCTGTTCACGATCTGTGAGAATGTAGCATTTACTTCCAAAAATATGAAAGTACTTCACAGTGGGTTTTCTACCCTTCCATATTTCATACAGAGTGGAGGAGGTTCCTTTTCTCAAGGTGACTCTGTTGTGAACATAGCACGCCGTATTCATTGCTTCAGCCCAAAAGTGCATAGGGAGCTTCTTTGCATGAATCATTGCTCTGGCAGATTCTTGAATAGTTCTATTTTTTCTTTCAACTATTCCATTCTGCTGAGGAGTTATAGGGGAGGAGAACTCATGGCTTATTCCTTCAGATGAGCAGAACTCATCAAACTTGGAATTCTTGAACTCAGTGCCATGATCACTTCTAATCCGGACCACACAGCTGTCCTTTTCTCTTTGAAGTCTTATGCACAGATCCTTGAAGACATCAAATGTATCTGACTTCTCTCTGATGAAGTTTATCCACGTGTATCTGGAATGGTCATCAACCACCACGTAGGCATACTTCTTCCCTCCAAGACTTTCCACCTGCATAGGTCCCATTAGGTCCATGTGCAGCAGTTCCAGAACTCTGGAGGTTGTGGAATGTCCCAGCTTTGGGTGTGACATCTTGGTTTGCTTGCCCACTTGGCATTCTCCACAGACTCTACCTTCATCAATCAGAAGCTTTGGCATTCCTCTGACTGCTTCCTTGGATATGATCTTCTTCATTCCACGTAAGTGGAGATGGCCAAGTCTTCTATGCCACAGCTTCACCTCCTGTTCTTCCTTGGCTGAGGAGCACGTTGTGGAAAAGTTAGAGAGGTCAGGTTCCCACAGATAGCAGTTGTCTTTGGACCTGGTTCCTCTCATAACTTCCTGATTGTCACCATTTGTCACAATGCACTGCTCCTTCGTAAACTGAACATGAAAACCTTGATCACACAGCTGACTTATACTGATGAGGTTTGCAGTGAGTCCTCTTACTAACAGCACATTGTTCAGTTTTGGCACTCCAGAACAGTCCAGTTTGACCACACCTCTGATTTTTCCTTTGGCACCATCACCAAAAGTCACATAGCTGGTGGTGTGAGGTTGAATGTCTGCCAGTAGATTTTCCATACCAGTCATATGTCTTGAGCATCCACTGTCAAAGTACCAGTCTTCTCTGGAAGAAGCCCTTAGGGCAGTGTGTGCTATCCTAGCATACCATTGTTGCTTCTTAATGGGAACACATCGCTTGCGTGTGTTATGCTTAGGTCTGACAGGTGAGGCTCTGTTAGGGAAGCCATGAATCCAGTAGCAGAAGGCTTTTATATGTCCAAGCCTGCCACAGTGGTGACACCGCAAATTCTGGAATATTCTCTTCTGATGATCATTCATCCTAGCTCCTCGATGTTGAGACATCGGTTGTGACATCTGCTTGAACTTCTGAACTTTAGCCTTTGGGCGTTTGTGTTCAGCTCTTTTTCTAAATCCTAGCCCAGATTTGGTTCCAGACTGCTGTCCCACCTTTAGGATTTCTTCCAAGGTGTCAGTTCCCTTATTCATCATTCTGATGGATTTGGTCATCTGGTTCAGCTTGGAGGTCAGCAGGGCTATCTCATCATTCAGCCCTTCTATGGCAGACAGTTGTTTCTGTCTCTCATCTTCCAGTTCCTTGATGAGTTTCTTGTGCTTTTCACCTTGTGCACGTACTTCTGCACTGGTGGTACACAGCTTCTTATATGCTGCAGCAAGTTCATCAAAGGTCAGCTCATCTGCACTTGTGTCATCTTCAGAGACACACACACTAGTTAGTGCAGTGACATGTTTGGCAGATTCTCCTTCAGATTCACTTTCAGAATCTCCTTCAGACCATGTGATAGCTAGCCCCTTATTTTGCAATTTGAGGTAAGTAGGACATTCAGCTCTGACGTGTCCATACCCTTCACAACCATGACACTGGATTCCCTTCCCATGGTTGAACTTTTCTTCAGAAGTTGATCTTTTCTTAATGTCAGACGGGATGTTCTTGACATTGGGTCTACCTCTTTGATCAATCTTCTTCATGAACTTGTTGAATTGCCTTCCAAGCATGGCTAAGGCTTCTGATATACTTTCATCACCTCCAGTATATCCTTCTTCTGCCTCCTCTTCAGCATTAGATACAAAGGCTATGCTTTTCTTCTTCTCAGCATACTCACCTAAGCCCATTTCAAAGGTTTGGAGAGAACCAATGAGCTCATCTACCTTCATATTGCTGATGTCCTGAGCCTCCTCTATGGCAGTGACCTTCATAGCAAACCTCTTAGGCAAGGACCTGAGAATCTTTCTTACAAGTTTCTCTTCGGTCATTTTCTCACCTAGTCCACCAGAGGTGTTTGCAATTTCAAGAATATTCATGTGGAAGTCATGAATAGTCTCATCCTCTTTCATCCTCAGATTTTCAAACTTGGTTGTCAGCATCTGAAGTTTTGACATCTTCACCTTGGAAGTACCTTCATGAGTTACCTTGAGGGTATCCCAAACTTCCTTAGCTAGTTCACAATGGTGCACTAGTCTGAAGATGTTCTTGCTGATTCCATTGAACAATGCATTCAAGGCCTTGGAATTTCCAAGAGCTAGTGCCTCTTGCTCCTTGTCCCACTCTTCTTCAGGAATCTGCACACTGACTCCATCTTCACCTGTCCTCATTGGATGTTCCCATCCTTTGTTGACAGCTCTCCAGACTTTGCTGTCTAGAGACCTTAAGAAGGCTATCATACGAGGCTTCCAGTCATCATAATTAGAGCCATCCAACATGGGTGGTCTATTTGAGTGTCCTAAGTCCTTGTCCATGGTACTAGAAAGTAACTTCCCTAGATCTCACCCAGAACTTCACAGGCAGGGTGCCTGCTCTGATACCAATTGAAATTCTAGTTATCAGACTTTGGATGTCACACAGGTTGTTATGACATCCAATTCTGCACAGACAGGGATTATGCAGAACTTAATTATAAGTGCAGTAAATAACACAAGTAATTGTTCACCCAGTTCAGTCCAACATGACCTACATCTGGGGGCTACCAAGCCAGGGAGGAAATCCACTATTAGTAGTATCAATTCAAAGCTAAACTCACCCGTTTACAACTTATCACTTAATCCCTACCCAATGCAATTTCAATCTTAATCTAAGATCAGAGTTCCTACTCACTCCCCCTCAATCACCTCAGTGATATTAAAAACACTTTGAAGTCACACTTCAAAAACAACTCTTGGTTATGCTTCACAGCTTAAACCAAGATACACAGCACTCACGCTTAAAAGCTTTGAGTGACACAACACTTACAACTCAATGAACACCCTATGCCAAAGCAATCATCTATTTGATAATGACTTGGCTTACAAGATACGTCTAATTCTAGACTCACAAAAATACAGCAGTGAAGTAAGATGGACACACTAAATCTTCACGCCTCAAAATCCCTGAAACTGAATGGAGGAATGCCTTCCTTTTTATATTGCAGCACCTGGGCTTTTGCACCTGTATTTTCCTGAATTTTAGGTCACATACGTTCCCTTAAATTCAATATTTAGGTTGCTAACAAATAGGCTATTTGTTAGGTTCATTGAATGTAGCTTGGTTGTTGATTTCCTGAATTTTCTCTAAGCTGTTGACTTCCTAAAGAATAGCCTGAGAAAGCTGTAACAGAAAACTGAACAACCTACAATTTAGCATATGCTGTCAGGCATGAATGTCACGACATTCAGCTTGACATCAAGGTCCATATGCTGAGTCTGTTTTCCCAGAAAACAGACTGTACAAATCTGCTGACCTGTACATGATCAATATGACCATACTACAGTACCAGATTACATTAGTAAATGTCAAAGTGTCCAACTTAACATTTACACAGTTGGCCTTAGGTTAGTTCTGTAATTCTCTTGAAGAACAAACTAACTAATATGCTGAAGTATAGCAGAACACCACTCTGCCCAATCTTCAGTATCTGCTGTCAATGATGAATGTCACAACATCCAGTTTGACATTCAATCAGTAGGCCTTATGCCAGGTCTGGTTCTTCCTTGATAACCAGACTGCAAGTGAATACTAAGTTCTAACAGAGCTTCTGTTCCTCAGTATCTGTTGACAGGTATGAATGTCACAGCATTCAATAATCCTGTGTTAGCTAGTCCTGCAGTAACTACAATGTAGTTACATATACATGTCATGACATCAGTCAAGACATTTGTGTTTTACCATACAATGCAGCCAATTAAACACCTACAGAACCCAATGTCACACAAGATGTCAGGACAGTGTACTGTGACAACCTGAATGCTACAACTATTTCCAAAAATCCTGTTCAGCACAACAGGACAAAGCACATTGATATTTGTCATCACTTTACTAGAGAACTTGTGGAAGAGAAAATCATAGCATTGAAGCATGTTACTACTGAAATGCAATTAGCTGACATATTTAGAAAAGCTTTGAATGCTAATCAGTTTGAATGTTTAAGAGGGAAATTGGGGATTTGTATTCATGAGAATTTATAGCAATTAAAGTGGAAATTTGTTATACAAAGGAGAGTTGTTGTAGAAAGGGAGCTAGGGAAGGAGGCTGTAGAAGTGAAGGAGGTTATGGAATTAATCAAGTTTGCTGGTTTGATGAAACAGTTAGTGCATTACCCCAATGTTTTGAAGGTTTAGTGGAGAAGTTTATGGTGAATATCTCAGAGGATATTTCTGACAAGAATAACAAGGAATTCTGCAAGGTCTTTGTTGGAAGAAGGTGTGTAAGGTTCTCCTCAACTATAATGAATAAGTTCCTAGGGAGAGGAACAAAATGAGCTGTTGAGTTAGAAGTCACAGACAATGAAGTCTGTAGGATAATCACTGCTGGTCAAGTCAAAGAATGGCCAAGAAAGAAGCATGACACACCTGAGAGAGTAATTGATTTGGAGGAAGAGAGTTCAGAAGAGGAAGATGACACCTTGGTTCATCACTTGAAACCAAGTGTTGCAAAGAAAATGAAAACCAGGAAAGGCAAGACTGTGGCTGAGATGTTGACAGCTAGAACTAGTAGGAAGGCTGCTGTTGTAGATCCTTCTAAATCATGGAGTAAAGTAGAGGTTCAGAAGAGGAAAATCAGAGAAAGCTCTGATTCTGAAGATGATGTCGAAGACGATGTCCCAGACATCTCACATGCTAAAAGGCAAACTGTTAGAAAGTCTCTAGCTAAGGTTGCAGCTGTGCATTTGGACAACATTTCCTTCCATCTGGAAGATGGTGAAGCCAAGGAGTCAGATGCCCATACCTCAAGTCGATCAATCTAGTGGCAGTTCTGAATCTGAAAGTGAAGAAGATGCTACCTCCTCAGACTAAGTTGTGGTGATGGTCCCCATGTTATGATAACATGTGTGCTGTTATGGATGCTGTTATGACTGTTTTGGAAGCTTGGATGTTTTGTTTCTGTTGAAATGTTTGTATTTTGTGGCAGTCCTTACTGATGCCTTGATGTAAGATTTGGGCTCTTAATGAGTTCCATGGATTTCTCATTATCTCAGCTGTCACAGCTGTGTATGATGATGGTTTGTATCTCCTAACAACTATGTTTTAACATTTTTAATGTTATAACATCTGCTGTGACATTCTCTGCTAGGATAATTGACATTTATTTTGTCTAATTGGTCACCTTTGGTCAATTTTGACTAAAAAGGGGGAGAAGTGTTTATGTGGAGAGCGTGGAGAGCTGCAGTTAAATATGTGGTTGTGGAGATCTGCAGTGCTGATGTAGCTAGCTAGGCTAAACAGATGACAACTGATGATGTTGAATAGAATGATGCTATATGATGTTCTGTTCTAAGATGTTGGAAGAGATGTCTGATGTAAGACAGAATGGTGTTCTGTTCTGAGATGTTGGAGGAGATGTCTGATGTTCTGTGCAAGCTCTATGTTGTACAGGTGATGTTGAAGGAGATGTCAGAAGGAGGTTCTGAATGTTAACATGTTGAAGGAGATGTCAGAAGGAAATTATGAATGTTAACATGTTAAAGCAAATGTCAGAATGACATTCTGATTGTTACAGGTGCTGTTATTATCAAAAGAGATGTTTGTGTTGCACAGATTGAGGGGGAGGAGAAGTACCCTTGTGCATATGTGTATTACTAGTAGTTATATCTAGTAATTGTTTTTGCTTCTGCTGCATATTAAAAAACTGGTATGTTGTTTAACTGCTGATAGTTTTTCTTGTGAACAAAAAGGACAGATATATGTTTTAGCCAAAATTTGCCAAATGGGGAGTTTGTTGATTCTAAGTGTTGGCAACAATTTTGGTAAAACAAAGAGTGTTCATAAGATGTCATATATGATGTCTTAACATAAGATATCCTATGTACCTGCTGGAGTTCAAGAACATGTGCAAGCAGGATTGTTTCAGAATGCCACATACAATGCCATGGCTTCTGATATTGGTTGTACCTGCTGGAGCTTAAATGAAAGACATGTTCATGCAGGATTGTCTCAGATGACATACACAAGGACATGACATCTGATATGGTTGTTCCTGCTAAAAGCTATAAAAGGAATTATTGGATTATGCAGGATTTTTCCAGGATGTCAGACCCGATGTTATGACATCCTGTACACGGAACATTCAGTATGAATGTCTGGTGTTTTATGATTGCACAATTAATGGCACTCTTTGAATGATTGAAGATCTGATTAGCTGGCGCATTCAATCATTGATTACAACCAGATTTACTTATTTTACAAAGAGATCTAACCAGTTGTTATAAAAAGATTTGATTGGAAAATAGATTTAGGGTTTTCAAGATGTCCAAGCCCAGCAGAATGCTTCTATAAAAAGGGACTTAGAAAACCTGTTTGAATACACAACCAAGACTGAGCGAAATACATAGAGAGAGCTAGGGTTTGTGTCTGTTTAGTCGTAAGACTTGTAGGTCATTCAAGTCATCCATTGATGATTGAATTGGACTGATTTGTGGTTGTAATTTGTCACTCTAAAGCTGTTAAGAAAGAGTGTGTGTCTTCTTGATCAAAGCTGTGAAGCAAGATCAAGAGTGTGTCTTCTTGATCAAAGTTGTGAAGCAAGATCAAGAGTGTGTCTTCTTGATTGAAAACTGTGAAATAAAATCAAGAGTGTGTAATTGAAAAGTATTTTCTTTTCTCAAGGGATTGTTGTTTAAAATCACTGGTGTGTGATTGTAAGGGAAGTGAGTGGGTTCTCATATCTAAGAGTGCTTAGGTAGAAATTGCACGGGTAAAGATTAGGTGAGAAAGACTGTAATTTGTTAAAGTGTACGGAGAGTCTTTGAACTGATTCTATTTTAGTGAATTTCCTTCCTGGCTTGGTAGCCCCCAGATGTAGGTGAGTTGGACCGAACTGGGTTAACAATTGCTTGTGTCTCTTGCATTATTATTCTTTATCTTTATCCTGTTTGCATAACTCAGATATTAGTGTCGTGACATTACCTTCGACATCTCATATCTGATACCAAAATTTCAGTTTTAATGGAGTTTTAATTTTGGATAGTGGAAATAAATGAGAGAAGAAGAAGTTTGAAGGAAGATTCAAGGGAGATGAAGAGTGAAAGGGTTCAAAAAAATATTGGAAAGTGATAACTTAATAAATAAGCACTTATAAAAAATAGAGACAAATAACACCCATTTAATAAAAAGAAAAAATCTGGAAATCGTTCAGGTGTAATCGATTACCCTGAGAGGTGTGATCGGTTACACTATGCAAAAACGCTGCAATGAGTCACGCAAGCAGGCATGCAATCGATTACTGAATAAGGTGTAATTGATTACCTAAATGAAAAAATAGAATGTTCACTAGGATCAGCATGCAATGAATTTTAAGAAACCAACAATTATACACTTTATTAAATATCCTTGAGCAACTTTATATGAAGCAAACATGTCATACAAACATTATAAAGGCACAAAAAATTAATTTTCTCAAAACTCATGTAAGGAAACACATACATAAAATTTTAAATAAAAAATTGAAGTAATGAGAGAGTGTACCTTTGTGTTTGTACTAATTAATTTTGAAGAATCAAATGTCACAATAATCTAAAATACCAAGTTCCCTCCGAATTTTGTAAAATGATTCCTTCAGGAAAGGTTTTGTGAATATGTCGGCAAGTTGATTATGCGTATCCATGAACGAGACTTCAACATCTCCTTTTAGCACATGGTCACGTAAGAAGTGATGTCGAATGTCTATGTGTTTAGTAGGAGAATGCATTACTGGGTTCTTTTTTATATTTATTGAACTTGTATTGTCGCATCAAAGTGGTATGTATCCAAGATTTAGTCTGAAATCACTCAATTGTTGCTTTAGCCATAGAATCTGAGCACAACAACTTCCCGCTGCAATGTATTCTGCTTCTACAGTGCTAAGAGCAACACATGCTTATTTCTTGCATGCCCAAGAAACTAATGCATTTCCTAGGATGTGGCATGTTCCACTTGTACTTTTTCTATCAATTTACAACCTGCATAATCCGAGTCAGAATATCCAACTAAATCATATATACTACCTTTTGGATACCATAGGCCGACATTCGTTGTTCCTTTGAGATACTTCATTATCCTTTTAACAATGGTGAGATGCGATTCCTTTGGATTGGCTTGAAACCGTGCACAAAGACACACATTAAACATTATATCAGGATGGCTTACAGTCAAATATAGTAAGGAACCAATCATACCTCGATACTTTGTGATATCAATTGAAACACCTGATTCATCTTGATCAACATAAGTTCCGGATCCCATTGGAGTAGACATTGCCTTGTAACTATCCATGTCGAATCTTTTAACAACTCTTTGCAGTACTTTGATTGGTTAATGAAGATGCCATCCCTTAGTTGCTCAATTTGGAGTCCAAGAAAATAGTTCATCTTACCCATCATGGACATCTCAAATTCTCCTTGCATCATCAATGAAAATTCTTCACACATTTCTTTGTTTGTTGAGCCGAATATGTTATCGTCAACATAGACTTGAACTAATAAAGTGTTACCTTTTATTTTCTTAATAAACAAGGTCTTGTCAACTTTACCTTTTCGAAATCCTCTTTCACAAAGAAAGTTGCTAAGTCGATCATACCACGCCCTTGGTGCTTGTTTTAAGCCATAAAGAGATTTCTTCAACTTGAATACATGTGAAGGATTCTTGAAGTCTTCAAAGCCCGAGGGTTGTTTGACATAGACTTCTTCATTGATGTAGCCATTCAAGAATGCGCTCTTTACGTCCATTTGGTATAACTGAAAGTTTAATGAACATGCATAAGCAAGTAATAAACATATAACTTCTAACCTTGCAACCAAAGCAAATGTTTCTTCAAAATTAATGCCTTCTTCTTGATTGTATCCTTGGGCCACCAACATTGCTTTGTTTCGAACAATTATAACATTCTCATCAAGCTTGCTCTTGAACACCCATATGGTACCTATGATGTGTTTACCACTTGGCCTAGTGACAAGTAACCAAACTTGATTCCTTTCGAATTGGTTTAACTCTTCTTGCATTGAAACTATCCGTTGGTCGTCTCCTAAGGCTTCATCAACTTTGGAAGGTTCAATTTATGAAACAAACGCCATATTCAAGCATGCATCTTTGAGATTTAATCTTGTCGCAACGCCTTGACTAATATCACCAATGAGCTTATCAATTGGATGATATCCATGTGTTCTCCATTCCTTAGGTAGATTATTATCATTTGACTCTTGTTGAATTGGTTCTTCATGATGTTCCGTTTAATTATCATTGTTGACTTTGGAAGTATCTTCTTGAGGAACATCTACAATATCATCATCATCACACAAAATAACATCCTCCTTGGGAGGGTTAGTTTCATCGAAAGAATTGCATAGATTGTTCAATAGTTAAATTTCATTTATTATAAATTCTATATGCTTTACTAGAGAGAGAATGTACAAGAAAAATACCTTCATCGGACTTTTCGTGAAACTTACCGAGGTTGTCTTTGTCATTGTTTAAGACAAAGAATTTGCATCCAAAAATGTGAAAATAAGCAATGTTTGGTTTCCTTTCTTTGGAAAGTTCATAGGGAGTACTTTTCAAAATAGGTCTTATAATAACTCTATTACTTACATAGCATGCCTTGCTTACCGCATCCGCCCAAAAATATTTTGGAAGATTCGAGTCGCTAAGCATTATTCTTGCAAGTTTCACAAGTGACCTATTCTTTCTATCCACCACTCCATTTTGTTGAGGACTCCTTGGTGCCGAGAAATTTTGAAATATTTCATGTTCTTCCCAAAATTCTTTGAAAGAGGCGTCTTGAAATTCTCCGCCATGGTCGCTCCTTATGGAGGTAATTTTTAGTGATTTCTCATTTTGGATTTGCCTTGCATACTTCTTCAATGCCTTGAATGCATCACTTTTCTGCACTAAAAAGAATGTCCAAGTATATTCATAAAAACCATCAACAATAACTAAAGCATATACATTACCTCCAAAGCTTCTTGTTCTTGATAGACCAAATAAGTCCATATGCAACAATTGTAGTGGCCTTGAAGTGGACACCACATTCTTAGGTTTGAAAGTTGATTTGGTTTACTTTCTCTTTTGACATGCATCACATAATCTATCTTTGACAAACTTCGTCGTAGGCAATATAATGACAAGATCATGCTTGACTAGTTTATTCAAGTGTTCCATATGAATGTGAGCAATTCTCTTATGCCATAGCCATGCATCATTGTTATTCATCATGGGACATTTTTGTAGCAGTAAATTCATGACAATCAAGCTATGAATAAGCTTAATGTCAATAAAACCAGAGTCGCCACCGTACTTTTATTGTTTCCAAAGGAAAAAGGAAAAGTACAAACAAAACCCAAAGATAAGAAGTTTTCAAATCAAAACTAATAAAATGCCAGAGATTAAAGGTAAGGGGGTTGGTTACACAGAGGAAAGGTGTTAGCACCCAAAGTGTCATAGGTACTCCTAGGGAGCCCTTTTTTATGTGTGCATGTGTTTTTGGTATAAATGATATTTGAGAAAAATAGAGTGTGGGGCTGAGAAAAGAATTCATTGATTATATTTTTGTGTTTGACAAGACCTTCAGACTTGTGCCTACGTACCCACATAAAAATGAGGGATCAATACCTCGTAGTTCATGGTAAAAATTTCAAAGTTAGTGAATTAATTTTATCAAAAGTTTAATGGGAAAAGGCCCAAAGGGTCAAAAAGTTGAATGGGGTAGTGATCGCGACTTTATGAGTCGAATTTGGGGTACAAACTGCAAGTGCACAGTTCTATCGCGTAGTTTTAAAAGATATCGATCCCACAGGGACTTATGAATCGATATACCGTTATCTAAGGTTACTTCGTAAAGCTAAGGTGGATAATGTTTGATTGTTTGGGGAAAAGCTAAAAACTAAACTAGGATCTAGATTAAATATTAATAAGCGGATATCGGTATGCAGTTCGTCGTAATTAGGGAATCAATTCTTTGTCGGTTTCTTGGTTTTAAAATAAATATTTTCAGTTGGCTTTATTGATTAAAAGTTTTATCTCAAACTCTCGCTCTGTTGAATAAACCATGATTTTATGTTAATGTAGCTGTCACTTATAATTAAGTCAAAAAACCATTTTTTGAAAGCAATACAGTCCATAGAAACTCTTTTTAAGAAAACACTGACCGTTTAAACACCCTTATCTCAAACTCTCGCTCTGTTGACTTAGGTTATATAATTAAATTCGGATGCTTAACTCTCGTCCTCACATTCAATCTTTAAAAATACTTTTTGGAAAAGATCAGAATTTAATTAACTCTAAAACTTGCTCTCGCCCTGATCTAGAATTAATGTCCAATTTACACTGTCCAGTTGAAACCTCAAACTCTCGCTCTATTGATTTTAACTTCTTTATGTCTTTTACTTTCGTAAAAACCTTTGTTATTAAACCTGTAAATTGAGACCGTAAAAAGAGTGATTTTAATTTTAAATTTAATTAAACCGACTTAGTTTTGATCCCTTATTCCGCTTACTCTACATACCGATATCTAAGCGAATTAGCCAGACATGCTAAACAAACTAAAATACTTATCATGCATAAACAGACTCATCCCAGGCAGATAATATAAATAACTAATAAAACAAAGCATTAAATAATAATTAAAGAACCTGAATAAGTTAAACAGTAGTCTTGAACACTCCACCACAAGCCGGTAGGATTTGTTCTTGGATTCTTCAATTAAACAACAAATTAAAACGAAGGAAATAAAAAACTGGATTCTAACGTAAGGTTAGATCCGATAAAAAGGTACACAATAGTTTCCGATGTAGAAACTATTGTGCGAAAAGAATTAACTAAATGCTAAAAAGGAAATAGAAATTGCAAGGGAAATAGTGTAAAACTCGTAAAAGCAATGCTGTAAAAATAATGCTTAAGTTGCTGGAAAAGAAAAAGGCAAAAGCGAAAACGGGAAAAAAATATGGAAAAAGCCGTGGAACCCTTTTTGGTTTGGAAAGTGGCTATTTATATTGGTGCCTTGAGTAACTGCTTCCGCTTCCAAAGGTCTTCAACGTGCAAAGTACTTAGGCGTGGATATCGGCTTCAACTCTCCCTCAACGTCTCTGAAGCGTTCCTTGCGCCAAAAATGTAGGGGAATGGTGTGACGTTCGTCACAGGAGTGTGCAAGGCGTGACGCTCGTCACAGCCTCTGTGACGTCCGTCACAGGCACAGCACCTGTGTTCTTGTACTTTGGGCTGGGCTTTGATATTTGGTTCATTTTCTCTCCTTTTTGCACCTCCTTTTCTTCCATTTTTACTTGTGCTTCAAAATAAGCCACCTGAGACAAATAGGAAGAAAATATCGCGTAATATCTAATAAAATGAAGTGAACTGAAATAAATAATGATAAAATTTAATTGAATTAATTCCTAAAATATGATATAATTTCATGTTATCAAACTCCCCCATACTTAGATCTTTGCTTGTCCTCAAGCAAAATACAGTATAGAAATCGTTTTAAAAATTTAGCCAGATGAAATTTCAAAACACACATCAATTCGTAATAGGTTGCAAGTGGATTTTATTTAGAAGCAACTTGAGTTTAATCTTGACATCAACAACCACCGTCACAACCTCAGATAACCCCACCTTATGCAAATCAGTTCGAGTAATGCCATTATAGCTATCCTAGTTCCTTTACTCTTATTTCACCCGTTTTCATTCTAGCGAAATCACATTAAGCCCTTTATCTTTTCGCGCACATAGTGGAGTAACCGGTTAGTGATTCTGATCCCCTTTTAGCTAGAAGTTCTGGTACATAAGTCGGATAACTTCGTTATTCAGTCCATTGCAAATTGCGGGGGATCGGACCGTAGTCCGCCCTACCAAGTTCAGCACCAGATACCTGCTGAACCAACTCATAATGGATCTTTCATCTTATGCTTTTGTATGATCTGCAACCTTTAGATTAAATGATCTGGTAAGGATCACCTAACTTAATTAGTGCATTTCCTGATATATTTATATTTTTTATGTTACTTTGGGAATCATTCACTTATATTCATCGGCCCTCCACGTAGTTTGCTATTAAGATGGTGCTGACTTCTTGTATAAACTACTCGGGGTTACTATAAAACTAAAAGTTCAAGGGATTGGTATAATAGGTACTTATCCTGATCTAACGTGTTGAGGTTCGTTTAGAGTGTTTGGCGGTAGTGGTCTTTGTCTTAATTCGTCTCAAGATCGATAAGATGAGCAACCTTTATACTTATTGGGTGTTGAATTTTTGTTGTGGCTCATGGAAATTTGAGGGAATAGATAATAGAAATTTGTTCACACTCGGGACTTAACTTAAAATAATAGATTTTTTTTTTATATAATAATTAAAATAACAATGAAAGGAAAGGTACATACTTGAAAAATGGAAATAGAAAGAACATGGTTTCCCCCCCATACTAAAATTAAACATTGTCCCCAATGTTTTAAGGAAATGAAATACAATATGGAAAGGAAAAAGAAACTACAACTAAGGCTGCCTTCCGCCTCTGGTTCTTGGGCCAGGTGATCTCTGACGTAAGTCTAAGTTGTCGAACCTGCTGAACAACTCAGTAAACCGCTGGTCGGTTATGGCATTCCTAGCATCCTGTTGTTGTTGCATTTGACGCATCATTTGCATTATCTCGACATTCTGTGCTTGCATACCATCAATAGCATCCATGATGTCGTCGTCGGTTGCAGGCCTTCTTCGTCGACGACGTTGGGAGGATGGGCCAGTTGCATTATCGGAAGGGTTGAGCGGGGCGGATTGTTGTGCAGGAGGCTGATCACCTTGCTCCATTTCTTCAAACTCGTCTGTGGGCGGGTTTGCTTGTGAAGGCTCGGTGGCTTCGGGAGCATTTAGATCATAGAGGAGGCGGTTGCGGTTTGTGACATCGGTCAGGGCCATGTTGGGTAGGACAACGCTTGGGATGGCCTGGTTGTTCACCATAAGATAATATCCTCCTCCTACTCTATTCTTAATCATGCGGCTGGATCGACAGTAGTTGATGTCCATAAATAGGGGAGGTAGAGATTCTAAGGTTTGGAGTCGGTCCCCTAAGTTTAAGCCAAGTGCAATGGTGGTGATTAATCCACCAATTACAAAGGGTTGGCGGCCTCTAGCACATAAGGTGCGGATATGATGAAGTAGAAAAGAGGCAGCGTTTACCTTAGCAGTCGGTTCGAAGACGCATTCGAGGAAGAATAGTTCTTTTGCGTTGACCTTACTGTTGTTTGGTCTTCCAAAAACTGTGTTTTGTAGGATCCGGAGAAAATATCGGATGGTTGGATTATGTATGTGGGAAAGAAGGAGTTCTTCCCAGTTGTAGGCATCTAGACCGGATATTTTCTTAAAAAGGGTGGAAATGGCAACTGTGCTCCAGTTTATTTCGGGAGGGATTCTGGGGTAGACTTGACCTTCTGTGGGAAAGTGTAGCATGGTACTCAATTGGTTTTGGGTTAAGGAGTACTCGGTGTTGAACATTCGGAAGGTTGCGGTGCCGGTTAAAAATTCATCTTCACCGGCGGAAGTGGTGTATGCGTATGAACTTAAGAATTCTAAGGTTAGGGAGGGGTATGTTGGTTGGTTATGGGTGCATAGAAAGGTTAAGTCGGCTTGACGGAGCATCCATTCGATACCTTGGAGTAATCCTAATTGGTGTAAACAAGTAAAATCAGGGTACCTGGTGGAGACGACGCCTCGCTGTTGGAAACGCTCGAATTGCTCCCTTTGATAATTTTCGTCTTCGGATCGGAAGATGATATTTCCGAAATTCTGATTTCCCGCCATAGTGATGAATGAATTTGAAGTAGTAATTTGGAGAGAAAAGAAATGTATTTGATAGGAGAGAATTGTTTGTGGTGAATGAAGGGAGGTTTTGATGGGTATTTATAGGAAAAGAATTTGGAAGTTGGAAAAAAAGTGGTTGAAAAGTAAATAAATGTGGGTAAATGTGAATAAATGGGGAAGATAAAAATTGAAGGGTGTAACGTTCGTCTCCAACGGCTATGTAACGTTCACCTAGTCAGAAAGGTGTTACGCTCGTCACAGGGGTGTGACGCTCGTAACAGGCTCTTGGCGTGCCGTTCGTCATAAATTGTGTGACGCTCGTCACACATTCTTTTTGGCAAGGCTTCAGTAGCGCTCTACAGAATTACTTTGGTAATGGATTTATTTTTATTATTTTGTTTTGTTTTTAGATTATTTTATCTTGCTAATTAATTTATCTTGCATGCTATTCTACTTTGCATAATAGTGCATGAATAATTCAATAAGTTATAGGTAGCAACAGTAGAGAATATAATAGCTATTGCATAATAAAATTAAATAAATAGCTTCAATAAAATGATCATAATATAGTGTTGGAAAGAAAAAAAAAACAAAAGAAATGTGAAAAAGGAAACAAATGCGAACATGAATTCAAATAACATTATTGAATAATCTAACTTAAAACTAAATAGCTAAGAAAAATAACTAAATTCTATCCATCTGCACGATCTCTGGCCGGAGGAGCAAAAGAGTTAACACGGTGTAGCAACTTGTGAAACTGATCTGTCATACTGCTCATGTATCCTAGGACTTCGTGTCTCATGTCAGTAAATTCTTCTCTGAGGGCGTCTTGTTCTGACATCAAAGCTTCAATGGCGGTGTTATAATCAGTTCCGGGCATATGATGCCGGAGGTCGGATATTGCTGATTCTTCGGTCTGAACAGGCTGAGGAGGAGGGTCAATATCATAATAGCCAGATGGTGTCTGAGGGTCAGATTCAGCATAAGGGATCTGGTCATTATAAATCTCATAGTCATCACAAATCTCATAGTCCTGGATGGATTCAGTGGATCTAGCAGGAGTGGGGGTTTCGTTCAGATTGTAGAGCCAGTTGTTGCGGTTATGAACACTAGTCCTAGGATCGGGTAAGGTAAATAGGCAAAGAACCTGGTTATTAATAATAAGCTCAAACTCATCAGATCCTAGGTTTGCTATAAACAAGGTGTTGAAGAGGAAGGGTATACTCATAGTAGTAATGCCACAAAAAGGGCTTAGGTCGAGAATCGACTAACGTAACCCGATAGCGTTACCAATCATGGTTATCAAACCGCCTATTCTAATAGGTGCTCGCTCATCTTGGATAAGGTGGTCTAAATTTGCCAGCATAAAGGTGGCACCGTTTACTGGACGGCTCTGAGAAGCACAGAATAGGATGAAGAGTTCATCACGTGAAACTGAAATGCTGTTTGGCTTCTCTCCAAATAAGGTGTGGGTGAGGATCCCATGGAAGTAACGGAAGGCCGGGTTATGAATGTTTCCAGGGAGAAACTCATGGTCCTCGGGTTCATCATTTCCAGTCAAACTACCCCAAAAGTGTTCAAGTTCTCTATACTCAAAAAGTTCTTCCTGGCTTACTGTGAATGTGTCAAAGGAGGCAGGAAAACCCAATAGGTTTGTAAAGTCTCTAATATTAAATTGGTACTCCATGTTGAACATTCTGAACTGGATAAAACCTCTGCTAATTCCTTTTCCATGGCTGGGTAGATAGATTAATGAGCTAAGGAATTCTAGTGTGAGTCTCCGGTAGGTGGCGAAATGTCTTAGGATAGGGGATGTCTCCCATCCTATCTGATTCAGCAAATACAGGACACTTTCTCTTAGTCCAAGGGCAGTCATAGCCCAATCATCAGCATATAAACTAGGTAGCATCTCTCTAGTGGCTAGTTCGTCAAACTTTTGTTTCTGAGCCATTCCTCTGAATTTGATACCCATACGATCAATATGTCCCATCTGGTTAGTGTTAGCTAGAGAAAAGAAAACATGAGTTTTAGTTAGGATTTGGCCAAATGCCGAAAGAAGAAAAAAAGTTATTATTATTATTATTATTATTATTATTTTTTTGAATTAAAATAAATCAGGAATGAATACTAAACAGAAATTAAAAGAATAATTAAGGAAGAAATAGGAAAATGATAATAATAGAATAAGAAAATAATAAAATAATTGTGGGTTGTCTCCCACTAAGCGCTTTGTTTAAATGTCGCAAGCTCGACAAAGAAACTGTTAAGTATAATCTATTGATCCTGGGGGCATTTCGTCTAAGTGTAGGATTTGCGAATCTTCGTTGGTTTCCGCATAGTGATAGTGTTTTAGACGTTGCCCGTTTACAGTGAACGGTTCTGTGGATTTGCCTTTAATTTCTATCGCTCCACTGGGAAAGATGTTAGTGATATGAAAAGGACCTGACCATCTGGATCGTAGTTTTCCCGGGAATAACTTTAGTCTAGAGTTAAATAAAAGGACTGCGTCGCCTTGCTTGAAGATTTTCCTTGATATACGCTTGTCATGCCATTGTTTTGTTCTTTCTTTGTAGATTCTGGCATTTTCATAGGCGTCTCTTCTGAGTTCCTCTAATTCGTTTATGTCAAGGATTCTCTTTTCGCCGGCGGCCTTATAGTTTAAATTCATATTTCTAATAGCCCAATAGGCTTTATGTTCTAACTCTACCGGGAGGTGACAGGATTTTCCATAAATGAGTTTAAATGGGGTCGTCCCTATGGGGGTTTTATAAGCAGTTCGGTATGCCCACAAAGCTTCTGGTAATTTCAATGACCAGTCTTTCCTTGAAGTGGCGACTGTTTTTTCTAGTATTTGCTTGATTTCTCTGTTAGATACTTCCACTTGTCCACTGGTCTGAGGGTGGTAAGGTGTCGCTATCCTATGTCTCACGCCGTATTTAAACAATAGTTTTTCGAGTATCTTGGATATAAAGTGCGATCCACCATCACTGACTACTATTCTTGGGATGTCAAATCTCAGAAATATTATATTCTTAAAGAGTCTAGTTACTACTCGGGTGTCATTTGTTGGAGAAGCTATAGCTTCGATCCATTTTGATACGTAGTCAACTGCCACGAGTATGTATTTGTTACCGAAAGAGGATGGAAAAGGTCCCATGAAGTCTATTCCCCACACGTCGAAAATCTCTACTTCCAAAATACCCTTTTGTGGCATCTCGTCACGTCTAGATATGTTTCCTGTGCGTTGGCATCTGTCACATTCCTTAATAGCCGCATGTACGTCCTTCCATATAGTTGGCCAATAAAAACCGGCTTGTAGGATTTTAGAGCAGGTCTTGGATGTACTTGTGTGTCCACCATAAGGAGCGGAGTGGCAGTGTTGGATTATATTTTCTACCTCTTCTTCGGGTATACATTGACGGAAGATACCATCGGGGCCTCTTTTGAAAAGTAAGGGATCATCCCAGTAATAGTGTTTTATGTCGTAGAGGAATCGTTTCTTCTGCTGGTAGGATAAAGTAGGTGGAATTATTCCGGCAGCTAAGTAATTGACGAGATCAGCGTACCATCGTGTGACAGATATAGCTAAGGTGGTTTCTACTGGCTTGTCAGAGTTATTCTCTTCCAAAGTAGCTATAAGTTTATCGTACGAGAAATCATCATTAATTGATGTTCTTTCCGGTTCAAGGTTCTCAAGTCTAGAGAGGTGGTCTGCTACTACGTTTTCAGTTCCTTTCTTGTCCTTGATTTCTAAATCGAACTCTTGTAGCAACAAGATCCATCTTAGGAGTCTAGGTTTAGCATCTTTTTTTGTTAAGAGGTATTTGATAGCAGCGTGATCAGTGTAAACTATTATTTTGGTTCCGACCAAGTAAGAACGAAATTTATCTAGCGCAAATACAACTGCTAGGAGTTCTTTCTCGGTAGTGGCGTAATTCATCTGCGCTTCATCTAGGGTCCTACTTGCGTAATATATAACGTGAAGCTTTTTATCCTTTCGTTGTCCTAAAACAGCACCTACAGCATAATCGCTGGCATCACACATTATTTCGAATGGTTCATTCCAGTCGGGTGTCTGCATTATGGGTGCGGAGATCAATGCTTGCTTAAGCGTTTGAAATGCTTTTAAACAGTTATCGTCGAATATGAATTCAGCATCTTTCATCAATAGTCCGGTTAAGGGTTTAGTTATCTTAGAGAAGTCTTTGATGAATCGTCGGTAAAAACCGGCGTGTCCTAAGAAGCTTCGTACTTCTCTCACGGTTCTTGGGGGTTGAAGATTTTCGATTACCTCTATTTTGGCTTTGTCTACTTCAATTCCTCTGTTCGAGATGATGTGTCCTAAAACAATTCCTTCTTGTACCATAAAGTGGCACTTCTCCCAGTTAAGTACTAAGTTTACTTTTACACATCGCTCAAGAACTCTTTCTAGGTTTTCAAGGCATTCTTCAAAACTTTGTCCGTATACGGAAAAGTCATCCATAAATACTTCCATGATGTTTTCGAGAAAGTCGGCGAAAATTGCCATCATGCATCTTTGAAAGGTTGCAGGAGCATTACACAGGCCAAACGGCATTCGTCTATAAGCGAATGTACCAAAAGGGCACGTGAACGTTGTCTTTTCTTGGTCATCAGGGTGAATTGGTATTTGAAAGAAGCCTGAATAACCGTCTAGATAACAGAAATGTGAATGTTTTGCTAATCGTTCTAACATCTGGTCAATGAATGGTAAAGGGAAATGATCTTTTCGGGTTGCTTTGTTTAGTTTCCTATAGTCAATGCACATTCTCCATCCCGATTCGATTCGTTTCGTTATAGTTTCCCCTTTTTCGTTTTCAATAACGGTTATGCCTCCTTTCTTTGGTACTACGTGTACAGGACTAACCCATTTGCTATCAGATATAGGATATATAATACCTGTTTCTAATAACTTGGTTATTTCCTTCTTTACTACCTCACTCAGGATCGGATTTAGTCTCCTCTGGTGTTCCCTAGAGGTTTTACAGTCTTCTTCTAGCATGATGCGGTGCATACAAATAGAAGGACTTATTCCTTTAAGATCGGTGATGTGGTAACCTAGTGCGGTTGGATACTTTCTTAAGATATGTAGGAGTTTTTCTGTTTCGAGTCTTCCTAGGTCTGCATTAACTATCACAGGTCGTTCAAGTTCTAAGTCTAGGAATTCGTATCTCAGATTTTTGGGAAGTGTTTTCAGGTCGAGGGTTGGTTTGTTAAGACATTGCGTAGGGTCCGGTGTTATTGCTAAACATTGGTTAGATTTGTCTTCTACAAGGTAGTCGGATGATTTGTCTTCTCCTAACTCTGCTTCTTTTATGCATTCATCGATGATATCCATGAAGTAACATGTATCTTCTATTGCAGGTGCTTTCAAGAATTGGGAAAGAATGAACTCAATTTTCTCTTCACCTACTTCGAAGGTGAGTCGTCCTCGTTTTACGTCTATGATTGCACCGGCAGTTGCTAAGAACGGTCTTCCCAGTATAATGGGTGTAATATCATCTTCTCTAATGTCCATAATTGTAAAATCAGTTGGAATGTAGAATTGACCTATGCGTACGGGAACGTTTTCAAGAATTCCTACAGGATATTTGATGGAACGATCTGCTAGTTGCACAGACATTTTGGTTGGTCTTAATTCTCCCATTTCTAGTTTCTTACATATGGATAAAGGCATAACGCTAATTCCGGCTCCTAAATCGCATAAGGCTTTGTCGATGACAAATTTTCCTATGTGACAGGGTATAGAGAAACTACCCGGATCCTTGAGTTTAGGAGGCATGTTTTGGATTATAGCGCTACATTCGGCAGGGAGTGTAACGATTTCGCTATCTTCAAGTTTCCTCTTATTAGAAAGAATTTCTTTTAAGAATTTAGCATATGAGGGCATCTGCGTAATAGCTTCGGTGAACGGAATTGTAACGTTTAATTGTTTAAGGAGATCAACAAATTTTCTAAATTGGCCCGCATCTTTGGTTTTAACAAGCCTTTGAGGGTAAGGGATAGGTGGTTTATAAGGTGGTGGAGGTACATAAGGTTCCTTCTTTTCTATGGTTTCCTTATTACTTTCTTCCTTTTCCTTAGGTTCACTTTCCTCAGTTGATTTTTTAGGGTTTTGGTTTTCTATCCTTGGATCAGACGGTCCTTCCACTTCCGTTCCACTTCTTAATATGATTGCATGAGCGTGGCTTCTCGGGTTAGGTTGGGGTTGTCCAGGGAATATACCAGTTGGGGCAGCAGTAGGCGCTTGTTGTTGAGCTACTTGTGATATTTGTGTTTCCAGCATTTTGTTATGGGTAGCCAGGGCATCTACTTTGCTTGCTAGTTGTTTAAGTTGTTCGCCAGTGTGTACATTCTGGTTTAAGAAATCTTTATTGGTTTGTTGTTGGGAAGCTATAAAGTTTTCCATCATGATTTCCAAGTTGGATTTCCTAGGGGTGTTATTGTTAGGCATGGATGGGTTCGGTTTCTGATATCCTGGAGGTATAGCTGGGGCTTGATTTGAAGATTGTCTAGGTGCGTACAAAGCATTATTACTCTTATATGAAAAGTTTGGATGGTTCTTCCAATTTGAGTTATAGGTGTGAGAGTAGGGGCTTCCTTGAGCATAGTTCACTTGCTCTGCTTGGATTCCTGTCAAGAGTTGACAATCCGTAGGAGTGTGACCTTGGATTCCACAGACCTCGCAATTCTGAGTTATAGAAACCACGGCGGCTGGAGGTGATACATTTAAACTTTCAATTTTCTGGACCAAAGCATCCACTTTTGCATTGACGTGATCAAGGTTACTTATCTCGTACATGCCAGTTTTCGTTTGAGGTTTTTCCACCATTGTTCGTTCGGTTCCCCACTGATAGTGGTTTTGGGCCATGCTCTCGATAAGCTGGTAAGCATCAGCATAAGGTTTGTTCATTAGTGCACCACCTGCAGCGGCGTCTATTGTTAACCTTGTGTTGTACAAGAGACCATTATAAAATGTGTGAATTACTAACCAGTCTTCCAAACCATGGTGTGGGCAAAGTCTCATCATGTCTTTGTATCTTTCCCATGCTTCGAAAAGAGACTCGTTGTCTTTCTGTTTAAATCCGTTTATCTGGGCTCTTAACATAGCTGTTTTGCTTGGCGGAAAGTATCGGGCAAGAAAAACTTTCTTCAACTCGTTCCATGTGGTGACAGAGTTGGAAGGGAGAGACTGAAGCCATCTTCTAGCGCTATCTCTTAATGAGAAAGGAAAAAGACGAAGTCGAATTGCCTCTGAAGTGACACCATTAGCTTTAACAGTATCAGCGTATTGGACAAATACGGATAAATGAAGGTTTGGATCCTCGGTAGGATTTCCAGAGAATTGGTTCTGTTGCACTGCCTGCAACAGCGAAGGTTTAAGTTCGAAATTGTTTGCTTCGATTGCGGGTGGAGCAATACTTGAATGCGGCTCATCTTGTGATGGAGCGGCGTAATCTCTAAGAGCATGAGCTGGTTCTGCCATCTCGGGTATCGAAAGAAAAATGTTTTTGAAATCAGGAAATTCTACAGGAGGGAGATTGTTTGCAGCACAATATTCCCGAATTCGTCGTAGGACTCGGAGATATAGTTCGATATCGTTGATTCGTAAATAGAGCGGTTCGCCTTGTGAGCGAGTGTGTGGCATACAAATCAACGAAAGAAAGAATAGAAGAAAAAGAAACCTTAGTCTCTACAGCGTAACGGAAGAGTTACGATATCGATTAAATAAAAGTCCCCGGCAACGGCGCCAAAAACTTGATCGCTCGACTCTGTGAGTCGAGAATTTGGGGTACAAACGGCAAGTGCACAGTTCTATCGCGTAGTTTTAAAAGATATCGATCCCACAGGGACTTATGAATCGATATACCGTTATCTAAGGTTACTTCGTAAAGCTAAGGTGGATAATGTTTGATTGTTTGGGGAAAAGCTAAAAACTAAACTAGGATCTAGATTAAATATTAATAAGCGGATATCGGTATGCAGTTCGTCGTAATTAGGGAATCAATTCTTTGTCGGTTTCTTGGTTTTAAAATAAATCTTTTCAGTTGACTTTATTGATTAAAAGTTTTATCTCAAACTCTCGCTCTGTTGAATAAACCATGATTTTATGTTAATGTAGCTGTCACTTATAATTAAGTCAAAAAACCATTTTTTGAAAGCAATACAGTCCATAGAAACTCTTTTTAAGAAAACACTGACCGTTTAAACACCCTTATCTCAAACTCTCGCTCTGTTGACTTAGGTTATATAATTAAATTCGGATGCTTAACTCTCGTCCTCACATTCAATCTTTAAAAATACTTTTTGGAAAAGATCAGAATTTAATTAACTCTAAAACTTGCTCTCGCCCTGATCTAGAATTAATGTCCAATTTACACTGTCCAGTTGAAACCTCAAACTCTCGCTCTATTGATTTTAACTTCTTTATGTCTTTTACTTTCGTAAAAACCTTTGTTATTAAACCTGTAAATTGAGACCGTAAAAAGAGTGATTTTAATTTTAAATTTAATTAAACCGACTTAGTTTTGATCCCTTATTCCGCTTACTCTACATACCGATATCTAAGCGAATTAGCCAGACATGCTAAACAAACTAAAATACTTATCATGCATAAACAGACTCATCCCAGGCAGATAATATAAATAACTAATAAAACAAAGCATTAAATAATAATTAAAGAACCTGAATAAGTTAAACAGTAGTCTTGAACACTCCACCACAAGCCGGTAGGATTTGTTCTTGGATTCTTCAATTAAACAACAAATTAAAATGAAGGAAATAAAAAACTGGATTCTAACGTAAGGTTAGATCCGATAAAAAGGTACACAATAGTTTCCGGTGTAGAAACTATTGTGCGAAAAGAATTAACTAAATGCTAAAAAGGAAATAGAAATTGCAAGGGAAATAGTGTAAAACTCGTAAAAGCAATGCTGTAAAAATAATGCTTAAGTTGCTGGAAAAGAAAAAGGCAAAAGCGAAAACGGGAAAAAAATATGGAAAAAGCCGTGGAACCCTTTTTGGTTTGGAAAGTGGCTATTTATATTGGTGCCTTGAGTAACTGCTTCCGCTTCCAAAGGTCTTCAACGTGCAAAGTACTTAGGCGTGGATATCGGCTTCAACTCTCCCTCAACGTCTCTGAAGCGTTCCTTGCGCCAAAAATGTAGGGGAATGGTGTGACGTTCGTCACACCATGTGTGACGTTCGTCACAGGAGTGTGCAAGGCGTGACGCTCGTCACAGCCTCTGTGACGCCCGTCACAGGCACAACACCTGTGTTCTTGTACTTTGGGCTGGACTTTGATATTTGGTTCATTTTCTCTCCTTTTTGCACCTCCTTTTCTTCCATTTTTACTTGTGCTTCAAAATAAGCCACCTGAGACAAATAGGAAGAAAATACCGCGTAATATCTAATAAAATGAAGTGAACTGAAATAAATAATGATAAAATTTAATTGAATTAAGTCCTAAAATATGATATAATTTCATGTTATCAGGTAGTTCGTTCTTATTGTCTTATGAAATTTTAAGTCAATATGATTAAGTTTATTTACAAGTTTGATTTAGGAATAAGTTTGAAAATTCATTGGCATAAGGCTAAAGTTTCTAATCTTTAAAACAGAGTCTAAGTTTAAAATTACAAGAAAAGAAGGTTTTTGAAAAGGGGGAGAGATTTTGAAATTTAAGAAGTGGGAGGAGATGAAGAGGTCATCTTAAGCACAAATTAAAAGTTAAGAGTTGAAAAGATTTGACCAATGAGATGCAATCCAACAAACAAGAATTTCATATAGAAAACCCACTTTGCCTTTGGACTTTGAATCAAGCAATTAGCAATATCCATATATTATGAAGATCAATGCATCAAATAAAGATAGCCACATCCAAGCAAGAAATTTCCATAGATAACAGTCTTCTTTGTATTCTCATGTATCAGATGAAATACTCCTTGATCAACTCAGAACAAAGCAACAAACACAAGGTTAAAATTACAAATAAGCACAAAGACATAATAGCAGATGAATTCAAACAGACCTCAAGGCTTGCACCAGATGAAGGCTTAGTTCATAATAGCTTGGTCTCAAAATGTTGGCATTGGCCAAGTCCTTTTTTCACAGGGAGTGTTGCCCAATCCTAAGTCCAATAGTTCAGATCCAGATCAACAGTCCACCATATATTTTTCAGGGTTTTTGTTGTTATTAAGTATTTTAAAGTCCTAAGACCACAAACAAAATCAAAATGCACAAACAATATATACAATCACAAGATATGGCTCAAATGAGCAAGGTGAAAATGACATAAACATAAACAAGTTAAATGAAATGTAAATGGCAATGAATGATAAATGACAGGAATTTAATTTGCATAAAGTAATGACTTGATAGTAAAGTAATATTAACAAGAACTAGTCAAATGTTAGTCAAAAGTTAGTCAAGTTTTAGGGGTATTTTTAATTGATTAAGTCATTCTTTGGAGAACACTCAACCGTCCTTTCACAAGTACGAATCTTTAAACCAAGACATCTTCCATGAGAAGGGCTCCAACTTGGATAATTCAAACAAGTATGCCACCAGCTCTCGTGAAATGAAAAAAGGTCAAGTTTCCATACAATACCATGAAGAATGAGAGACTTACAATCTCACTTACTAGAATGCTATGCCATTAAGGTCAAATTTAGCTCTATGTTAAGAAATAATAATTGGACTTATATAGAAGTCACAACTATCTGAGGTCGGGCAATAAAAATTAGGTATGATGAACCAAACTCCTAAAACATACCACACACTGAAAGAAAAGATCAAGATGGATGAACATATCTCAGTCATACTTGTATTGGTTTATTTGACACAAGGTCATCGATGAACCAATTAGCCTTAATACATTAGAGATTTCATTGGTCAAATGAGGGAATGGGAAAAATGGGAATGAAGATGAAGAGAAAGGGGAAGATAGAAACACAAATTGATCAAGGGAGGATTTTCATCAAATCAAAACCATCCATTCATTTTGGGAGATGATATGTACATTTCATCAATCCCCTTAAATCCAATGGTTTTGATCCAACAAAAGTCAAATCAACTTTGACAAAGGCCCAAACAAAAAGTCAAACATCACAAGACCATAAAAATGACTTAACATAATTTTTACACATTTTATCAATTAAAAATCCAATTAAAGATGAATTAAAATACATTTTAATTTGGTCAAAACCTACAATCTCTTCAAAACACTAACTAAATAACCAAGAGATTTATCCTAGGTCAAACAAGGTCAAAAGACCTTAGACAAAAAATTTCATGATTTTTGAAATGTCATAAGTATTTTTAAACAATTAAAAATATGCTAAAAACATTTAATTTTTTGAAAAATATCAAAATTAATCCAAAAAATAATTTTAATTCAGAATATGAAAGAGAAAAATATTTAAAGATTTTTGGTGAAAGTCCCATATTTTTGGATTAAAAATGAAATTAAACAAAATAAAAGGATTAAACATAAAATGAGAAATTAAAATAAAATAAGAAAAAAACAAGGGCCATCAGATCTCCCTCATTAATTGAGGTGGAAGATCTGATGGCCACACGCGCGTGTTACGTGGTGGAATCTAGTCAACTTGTTGTACGGGTAGTAATCAAATGCAACGGTCATGATCAGATGGCCAGGAGGTGTACCAACACACCACCGACGCTAGGGCTCCGGTCATCTTCTCCGGTGACTTCCACCGGACTGGTCCAACTTCATCTCAATGGAAAATGCCAAACAAAGACACTATTTCAAAGAGAAAATGCTCAGGATCACGAATCTTGCCTCAATTTTCTCCAATTCCAAGTATATAAAAAGATACAGGGATTTGAATTTCGAGGATCATGAGCTGAGTTGCTTCGATTTAACCTCAAAGCAACTCAATCTTGTTGCCTACATTGGTAGGACTTCAGCCAACCAAAAATCAATTAGAATGGTGAAGAATTGAGAGAGAATCGAAGAGATGAAAATTCTGGAAAATCACCTTCGAGTGAACTTCAAACTTGCTTGATCTTGCTTCCAATTGGCCTTGGATTGACTTCAGAAGCTTGTAGGAGTTGAATTGGATCAAGGAAAAGCTTGGACTCTTGTAGTTTCAATCTCAAAACAGAAGGAGATTTGAAACTCGATTTTCAAATGAAAACCTTCAAGATTATCCTCTAATTATGAGGGTTTGGATTGCAGGTCCAAAGCTTGGGCAAGGTGTGTCTAATTCTGAGCAATAGGGGTCTTATTTATAGGCAAGGCAATTGCTTTCTACACATTTCCAAAATTGACCAAAAATAGAAATTCACTTGCATGCTTGCATGGGCGTGTGATAGGCCCATCAAATGATTCTATCAGGTCCAAAATCCTTCATGTGCAATGCTGAAATCATGTCATGTGATCATGCAATGGATATTGGAATGTGAATGTAAATTTCATCCAAATGAACCCTTGAAAGGAATCCATGCGCAAGTCCTCCAATTATTGGCCAAATAAGATGATCTTGGACTTATTGTAAAGGAGAGATCAAGGGGAACAACTTTCATGTTGGACACTTTTCCATTTGAAACTCGGATCATGATTAATTTTGAGGTGGAAGTTTGGAAAATCAAACATATTTGAAAAAAATTTAAGTACCAAGTCAAACGTTCACTTTTTCTACCTTGAATAACTTTTTCTATGGGCTTCAAATGAGAAGCGTTACTTCATAAACGTTGTAGATATTTAAAACCTATTAAATTTGGTCACAAATTGGACCTAATTTGGATTTGTAATGAAGGAGTTATGAATTTTAGAAGTTGAGGAAAATCACTTGTTCAATGGTAATGGCCCAAAATGACCTATAATGTTTCCTCTTGGCACATGCCTTTGAAATTTGAATTTGAATTTATTACAAGAATAAACTTTGGATAAGACATATTGAATTTTATCATGAAACTTTAATGGTCTTCATATCATAAAAATTGAGCAAGTTATAATCATTGGAAGTTGACCTCCTAACTAGGGTTAAGACAAAATGACCTATAATCTTTCACCATAAAAATTAATTTAAAAGAAAAAATAGCTCTTTACATAAACATGAAAGTTTTTTAGAATGTCATACTGAGTAACCTTTCTCTTGGAATCATTTTCATATGACAAAAGGTTTAGGAGATAGGGTCTAGGGAACCCCAGTTTTGACCAGTTGACTTTCTTTGGTCAACCACCATGAACCAACTTGTAAAATTAAAGTTCTCTTGATCTCGTGTACTCATGGAGGATCATATATGCATAATATGATGTAATATAAAGTATCCCTTGAAAAATTGGATCAAATGTTGAAGAAACTTGCTGAGGAAGTCACACAAGATACCCATATGAATTAGTGCTTCCAAGGAAAACAAACTCAAAACTCTTGATGGATTCTTGATCAAAATCATATATGAAGACCGTGGGGATACCTATATGATGGAGTTAATATGAACCATCTCTTGATTAGTCTCCTTGCATTGAGGGTCTCAAACCCTAGATATGAGCCTGATGGAGCATGGGTGAACACACACATTACCCACAAAAGAAGTAAACTATACATTGACATATTTTTGGTATTTTGGTTAGTAAATAATGAAAAAAAAGTATGATACAATCAAATGTGCTTGGTGACCTCTCCCAATGCAAGCCCAATGAATTAGAGGTAAGGAGGATGCCAAGGTGTGACCCAAAGCCAATGCATATGATAAGATAACATGAGGGATCTTAGGGTCAAAATTGGAGTCTTACAATTTTACCTTAAAATAAAAATCATCAAGGGAAATCAAAAATATATTATTGATTATTTTACCTTTGAGTTTTACCTAATTGGTGACTTCATCTCTAGTCAAGTATTCATCTTTTGTGAATTTGATCTTGAAGCTTTTGTCAAAAGTTGGTTAATGCTTAGATGATTGTGCTTTAGTCCTTCAACATAAAGAACATCTTAAATTGATGTGAAAGGTGGTGCTCCAACTTTATATATGCCAAGAATATTTCCTTTGTTGTTATCTACATAAGTAACATAACCCTTGGCCTTAAGCACTAGAGTTGAAAATTTGTTCGGGTCTCCCGTCATATGCTTGGAACAACCACTATCTAGATACCATAGGTTTGATGCGGCTATCAAGCATACCTACAAAACAAATTAATTTTTGTTAGGTACTCAAATTGCTTTGGGTCCTTAAAAATTAGTACCTTTCTTTACCCACGCGTAATGCCCACTTGCCACACTAAATTTTCTAACATAAAAAGCATTAGGTGTAGGGCCACTTATACCATAATAAAAACAAGTTGGAACAAAATTGATTTTATATCTAAGAACATAATATTTATTTTTAGCAAATATTTTCCTCTTAGGATAGTGATAAACAACTTTTGACTTGTTCACTTTTTCTTTGGATGGTTGGTCATTAACTTTAACAAAGATAGTTTTACTAGAACTTGGTTTGGAAAATTTTGAATAACCAAGTCCACTTTTATCATTGGAATATCTTTGTTGGATAAGGACACCTTCCAACCCAATTTGTCCTTTATCATACCTTTCAAGAACCCTTTTTAATTGTACAATTTAGAAAGGATGTGATTCACAATTGTGACATACAAAATTCTGTTTTTCACTAATCATCTTTTGTTTTTCATCATTGACATCTTTTTCCATTGTCATGACTTTTTCTTCTAGAGATCCAATTAGTTTCTTTTATGATGATATTGTTTTATACATAATTTTTCATTTTTTAAGAAGTTCATTTATAACACCTTGTGCATCACTATCATAAAGAGAAAAATCATTACAAATATGATTTTGTCTTCACCATCAATGTGTTGTGTCTTGTGATGTTATGTGAAACTTCGTCATGTCTTGTTTATGTTTATCTCAATGCCTAAAAACCATGATCAATATTGTCATCCATACCTCACTCACCTTGTGATTGCCATAGTATTTAGCCATATTTTGTGCCTTAATGTTAATGCATGTTCAACCTTGTTATTGTTTATATCCAAGGGAAAGGAATCATGACATTCTTGTCATTTTGCATGTGTGTGTTCATCTGCATCCTATACAACTTTGCTTCCCCTTAATCCAAAACATCTAGATACAATCTTAGGTTACCCTCAATTTAAACCTTAGGATGTTATCTCTCTCTCTCCTTCTTATAACCACTTTCATAACAAACTTTGACTTAGGTCATTGTTTTCCCTTTTATTTCTTAATCAAATGATTCAAAAGACTTGAGCATATTCAAAGATCTTTTTATAAGACCTAAAAAACACAAACTTAATTCAAACCATTTTTCCACTTTGGCTTATCCATGTTTAAAAACGTTACATAAAAGTATTAGACATGAGTCATCCCTAGTTGAGATTTAAATCTCCTACCCCATAACATTGTTGAGATTGATATTGATTCTTTTCCTTTTGGAAGAGGTATGTGGAATACTTGTTGATTCTATATCCAAGTGAGAGCCCTTCTTTCAATTTGATGCAAAGATCTATCTTCCACATGTTTGTGGTGGTTTAAAAGTGAGTTTTCTCCTTAAGATGACAATTTGTCTCTTTCTCATGAAATCAACGCCATCAAATCCCTTCTTACTTTTGAACCCGAATTGCGAGGTTTTGATCCTTCACGGGTACGCAGGCATACGACTCAATGTCTTTTTAAATCATCAAACAATAAAAATATGTTCTTTTTGTCATCTCCCCAATCAAATAGAAAACAATTTAAAACCAAACACATATGTTTAAAAGGTTCCTATAGAATACTATAGATGATCAGGGTGCTAATACCTTCCCTTTTCATAACACACCCTCGTACCTTAGAATCTCCCCTCCCCTCTTTTTTCTTATCTTAAGTTTAATCTTCTAGCTTTGCATATACATATTAGGTTAATTTTGAATCTTTTCCCCTTCCCTTGGATAAATTAAAGTTCGATGGTGATATTTTGATTCATGAGTCAAGTCTAAATCAATAGCTTGGTCTCTGATTCTTCACCGTGATAGTATCCAAGACCAAGCTCCTAAAGCATACCACACACAAGAATAAGAGAGAATGAGCCTATCTCAATCAAGCCTATATTAATTCATCTGACACAAGGTCATTGAAAACAGTAAAAAAATCGTTAAAATAGAAAAAGGGTGTTTTGGCGACTTGAGGCTGGAATCCCATAACTACTCCGTAGTATGGGATAAAAGATCAGGTGAATTTTCTACTCCTAATAGACGGAACAAATTTTCGATCGGACTCACTTTTTCCAAAAATCGAAATTTTCGACTCTAGACGCGAATTGGCCAAAACCTTGAGGAACCTATGGCCTAAACGCAAGAACACTAAACCTATGACTCTAATATTGATTAATAATCACAAGAATCCCCGAAAACGGCGCCAATTTGATCCGTTGTCGTGCGCGGGTCAAAACGAGTGTTTTTCCAAAACGTAGTACGGTGACAATTTTAACTCGGATATTGTTCTCTCAAGGATTCTTGATTATTATTATTCAAAGGTAAATCGAATTAAGGGGGGGGGGGTTGTTTGGTTTGGTGTTCGATTAAGAAAAAGTGATTATTAAAAGCAATTCTTGAAATAAGTTGTTATGAAATAAGTGATTATGAAATAATCCAATCTACCGATTCAGTTCCTACTATCATCGGTTAATATAACTTTAATACCCTAAGCGGAATGTCTATTCCTATTTGGATACAAACTCAATGACAAGCGCGGAGAAGTTTGTGAGATGTATGATCCTATTGTCTGAATTAAGCAAACGGGATAAGTTTTCATGGATTAAGCAAACATGATTGATCAGACACAAAAACGAATTAAGCAAATGTGACGTGCCTATGTTAGAATCATACAATCAACCAAATTGAATCAATATATTTCATGCAATCGAATTAAGCATACAAGAACACAAAATATCATTGAAAGGAATTAAACTAAATTTAACATTATAATAATCTCAAGTTTTGGAACTTGAATTACGGCAGATCGAATCAGAGGGATTAGTTCTCCATGGAATTCGTACAAGCTTTCAAATTTTCATGAATAGTGATCCCGTGTACTGTTTTCGGCTGCTTAGGTTATAGGAAAAGTAGAATAAACCTAATTTGGTCAAAACATAACCCAGGTCCAAACTAAATAACCCAACACAAAATATAAATCTAGTGCTGAAGGCTTCAACGGATTTTTCAACCATGCTACAGTCCGAATTAGCTTCTGACTTATTCATAAAAGTCGTATCTCTTTCTCTTAGCTTTCCAACGACTAGTAGCACGCCTCGATCTGATACTCCTAGCTCCAATTCTGAATTTATTCGTGCAGACTGCTAATGCTGAAAATAAACTGCAAAAAACAAATAAGTGTAAAAATAAGATAAATTATAAAAACACATTAAAAGGGAAAAATAACCAAACTAAACATGGTAATGCATAAGTATAAATATAGAAGAATATGCATCAAAATACACTGATCAATGAGCCTATCTCAATCAAGCCTATATTAATTCATCTGACACAAGGTCATTGATGAATCAACTAGCTAATGATCCATGAGAAGTCACTGGCCAAGGGATGATTGGGGAAGAAATGAGATGAAAATGGAGAGATGAAATGACTGAGATCCCAAAATTGGTCATGGGATGAACCTCACTTGATCAATACCATTCATTCATCTGAGGGATGAAGTTTTAAACTTCATCAACCTCCTAAATCCAATGGTATTTACTAAGTCAAGGTCCAATTCAGCCAAGACCAAGGCCAAACAGAAGTAAGGTCAACATAAAGTCAATACAAAAGCTCACCAAAGCATTAAATCAATTAAACTATTTTAAAACATTTTAAGAATGTAGAAAAATAAGTTTCAAAGATCAAAAACCTAAAACCCATTTAAAACACCAAAGAAATGATCAAGGGATTTATCATATGTCAAGTAAGGTAAAAGGATCATTGACTAAATTTTTTGGTATTTTTCAAAAGTCAGAAGTAATTAAAAACTAATTAAAACAAGTAAAAAATCACAAAATTCACCAAAAATATCAACCTTAATCAAAAAATTAAATTTAAATCATAAATGAGAAGAAGAAAACATTTGTGAATTTTTGGTGTTGGTCCCATAATTTTTGGATCAAAAATGAATTTATGGTGAACTTTATAAGAAAAGGCTATTTAAAAATTAATTTAGAAAAAATAAAATAGAATGAAAAAATAGGAGCGATCGAATCTCCCCTCATTAATTGAGGTGGCAGATCTGATGATCCAAAACGCGCGTTCCATGTGTTCCTTCACTCGACGCGCCACACATATGGTAAACACAAACAAAGGCTCAGATTAAAAGATGTAAGAGAGATCCAAGGGTGAGGGAAGTGTCACGCCACCGTCAGAGCCCTAGCTATGGTTGTCTTCTCCGGTGAGGGTCATTGGACTGTCAAGAATAAACTTGCCCAAAAATTGATAGGTCTAACATCATTTGAAAGGAAAAATTACAAGGATCACGAATATGACCTCTGCTTGTTTCATCTCTCACTCTATAATTAGCAAAATGAAGATAAAACGATAGGTGTTCAACTTGAGTTGCTTCAAATAAAGCCTAAAACAACTCAGTCACGTTGCCTACATTGATAGGACTTCAGCCATCACAAAATTCAGCTTAGATCTAGAGTATGGAAGGAGAATCGAAGAGATGAAGTTTTGTGAAATTCACCTTCTCTGAGCTGCTTCTGAGCTTTGTTCTTGATCTAATTCTTCATACTTTCTCTTCCTCTTGCTTGCAGAAACTCAATGAAGTGGAAGAGGGAATGAATCTTTGGAGTTTTTGTTCAGAAACTTGAGTTGAACAAAAACTCGATTTCTCAAGAAATCTTCAAATAATTCAATGGTGTGATGTTATGTAAATGGATAGCAAAGCTGGGGCACGCTCCTCCTCCATTTATGAGCAAATGGTGTTGGATTTATAGGCTAAGCAATTGATATGTGTACCTTTCCATTTTTGAATGAAATTGAGCAATTCTTGGTGCATGAGTGCATGGGTGATAGTACATGCCGAATTAATGATTGGAATCCACTCTAAACCATGCAAGGGGGTTGCTGAAGTTATCATACAAGGCCATGCAAAGTTATGCGTTGTTTGGAGCTCAAAACTTGCCAAAATAAGCCATGGAAATACCTCATGCGCAAATCACTCATTTCTCATCCAAATGATATAATCTTAGACTTTTTGGAAAGATATCATCATAATGAACAACTTTTACATTGTGACGTTTTAAATTTGAAGCTTGGAAAATGGAGAAAAATGGCCTTGAAGGTGGAGGTATCAAATATACTTAGAAATTTTTCTAAGTTATAAGCCAAATGACCTCTCTTTCCACCTTGAATAACTTTTGATGTGAGCTTCAAATGAACTTTTATCATTCTACAAGTTTATATATATTTCAATTCTCATAAATTTTACCATAAATTTTGCCCCATTTGGAGTTTGGACGATGGAGTTATGGATTTTAGAAGTTCAGGAAATTTTCTTGTTCAATGATGATGACCATAATGGACCTATAATGTTTCCTCATGGTACATGAATTTTCTTGTAGAATTTTATCTTTCTAAAATAATTAAAGTTGAACAATACATCTTGAAATTAATCATTCAACTTGGATTATCTTCATATCATAAAAAATGAGGAAGTTATGGGTGTTGTAAATTGACCTTCTATCTAGGGCATAAACAAAATAACCTATAATCTTTCACCATAAAAAATGACTTTCCAAGAAAAATTAGATCTTGAAGACAAAATGAATGATGTTTGGAATGTCATAAAGAGTGACATTTCTCTTGGAATCATTTTCATACGACAAAAATTGTAAGAGATAGGGTCTAGGAAACCCTAGATTTGTCCAGTTGACGATTCTGGTCAACTTCCTTGAATCAACTTGCATACTTGAAGTTACTTTGCTCTTAGGGGATCATGGAGGATCATATATGATTATGAGGATGTAAAATGAAGTATCCTTTGATATGTTTGATCAACTATTGAAGAAACTTCCTAAGGAAGGCACACAAGATACCCAAATGAATTAGGGATTCCTTGACAAACAAGCTTCAAACTCTTGTTGAACTCTTGATCAAAATTACAAATAAAGAACATGGGGATATATATATGATGTTTATAACCAATGTGGAACTTTTCTTGCTTGATCTCTTGCATTGAAGGTCTCAATCCCTGGTTGTGGGCTTGGTGGGGCACAAATGGACACACACACTACCTACAAAAGAAACAAAGCTATACTAGACATATTTTTGTATTTTGGTTAGTAAACAAAGAAAATAAAGTATGATACAATCATATATGCTTGGTGATCTCTCCCAATTCAAACCCAATGAATGATAGGTGATGAGAATATCAAGGTGTGATCCTAATGCCGATGCAAAGCTATGAGATGGCACGAGGGATCATAGGGGTCAAAATTGGGGTCTTACAGCTGCCCCTATTTAAGGTCATTCTATCCGGAGATGTGAAGGTTAAAATCTTTGTATCAATACGGTAGAATGGACTTAAATATTAACTACAAGAAACAAATTTTGGTCCCTAAGAGACCTCATGATGCATATGATTTGAATTCCAAATATAATCTTCGTGGGGGATATATTGCCACAAAGGAAAATAGTCCAGAAGAGACTGAAAGTCCACCGGAGCATAATGCATTCCATAAGGAAAATTCACTGAGGGGATATAGACTCTGGGGATTATAAGTTATGCATAGGCTAGGCTACGACTTTAAAATTGTTGGAGACACGAGGGAGTTTCCATGAAAATAAATCGATGGAAAGACTCGAACTGGAGAATAATCTGCATGTATCGGGATACCACCAACACAATAGGAAACTATCCACTAGGGATAAGCATGAATTGGATTATCCACTACCTTTTACTGAGGTAAACTAAGCATAAACAAACCAAAACAACAAAGTGTCCACAAAGGGACACATGAAGAATTACCCACTACCATGCTTAATTGGTAAATGAAGGATATTCAAATAATAGAATTATCCACTACCATGCTTAACTGGTAAATGAAGGATATTAAAACAAAATAAATATCCACTACCATGCTTAATTGGTAAATGGAGGATATTCAAACAAAAGAAATATCTACTACCATGCTTAATTGGTAAATGAAGGATATTCAAACAAAAGAAATATCCACTACCATGCTTAATTGGTAAATGAAGGATATTCAAACAAAAAAAATATAAATTACCATTCTTAACTGGTAAATGAAGGATATTCAAAATCCGCAAAAGTGAATTGGAACAACACCAAAACACTTAAAATATCTGCTAATGAAAGGCGTAAATCAGAACGATGCTGAAATACCCATATGTTCAAAAGGAAATACGATTTCACAAGGAGATACGTATCCAAACTCAATCAGGGAAGTTAAACTTCAATACAGGAGTAAAATAGATATATTATCTACTACATGTTACTGGGTAGCTTAAAAGGGAAGATAATAGACTTAGGTAGAGGAACATCCGTTACCAGTTATTGGGCAACATATCACAGATGACTCGTTGAGGAAAAGGAGGAAGAATCACCAACTACCAGTTATTAGGTAGCGTATCAAAGGTGATTAACCATAGGAAAGAGTTACATTACCAGTTATTGGGCAATATACTCAAAAGGGAGGAATATCCATTACCTATTACTGGGTAAGGATAGCCTATTGGGGAAATGAAAAAGTAGGATTTACAACTACCCGTTACTGGGTAGAAGACCAAAGAGAACAAAAGCAGGATTTACAACTACTAGTTACTGGGTAGAAGACCAAAAGCAGGATTTACAACTACCAATTACTGAGTAGAAGACCAAAGAGAACAAAAGCAGGATTTACAACTACCAGTTACTGGATAGAAGACCAAAGAGAACAAAAGCAGGATTTACAACTACCAGTTACTGGGTAGAATACCAAAGAGAACAAAATCATGATTTATAACTACCAACTACTGGGTAGAAGATCAAAGAGAACAAAAACAAGATTTACAACTACCAGTTACTAGGTAGAAGACCAAAGAGAACATAAACATGATTTACAACTACCAATTATTGGGTAGAAGACCAAAGGGAGAATATCGGTTACCAGTTACTGGGTAACATATCAAGGGTAAACTGTCGGGGAAAAAATTCAATGAGAATTTTTCTTAACTACCAGTTATTGGGTAGATAATAGAAAAACAACCAGCTGAAAAAAAAGGATAAACAATTACCAGTTACTGGGTAATTGAGCAACGATAATCTGCTGGTGAAAAGAAAAGATAACCCGTTGGGGAAATGAAAGTAAATTCGCTGGGGAAATCAAAGAAGTAAGTTACCTTTTACCAGTTACTGGGTAAAATAACATAGGTAAAGTACTTAACATCAAGAAGGATATTACCAGTTACTGGGTAATAAACTCTCGGAGGACCAAAAGATCTATCTAGGTAAGAACCAGAAAGAAAATGTCAAACAAGACCCAACCCAATGAGGATATAACTCGAGGGGAGTGGTTCCATCCAGATAATGAACTTAGGAGGAAACATAAATAATAATCATCCACGAGGAAATAACTCGATGGGGAAGAAGAAAGGATAAATTATTTCTGCTTAAGGGGATGACACTCTACATTGAAGGAGGACAGACACACCACATCGGCATAGGGAAATGATATCACCAAAGTAGGGGATCATAAAAATTGGGTCAATACGTAAAAATGCATAATGAAATATATTATGATATACTTATGCATGTATATGCATGAGTCTATATATGATTATGTTGACAAACGAGCATAAAGGATACAAACATGAAGATCCAATCATCACAGATAGATACTTGGCTAATCTCAACAAGATGGGGACACCAACTGGAGAACCTCCTAGGGATGAAAATAAATCCTCTAGGATATAAATCCTATCTTCAAATATTCAATTCCTTAGGAATAGTACACAACCATGTACTCAAGGAAGGCTGGGGATATCACAATCCAAATTCAATGCTCAACTCTGGTTGGGGAAAGACATGGAGAACATGCTTTCAACCAAAAACTGTTGAAGACTCAACGCTCAGAGGAAATGAAGAATACAGATATATCAGTAGTAGTCACGAGGATTAAAACAAATCCAACTTTAATACTCGACTCTTAGGAGAGGAGAAAAAACTTCAAGGGGAGAAGCAATGATTGACAAAGATCTTGCTTAAAGCTTAAACTCTCTGGGAGAAGAGAAAATATAGCTTGGGAATTCGCATGAAATAAAAGCACTGCTGAGGATATCAACCAACATGTCGAGGATGAGAGATATCTGTTGAGGATCCATATCTCAAGCCGAGGGATATATATATATATATATATATATATATATATATATATATATATATATATATATATATATATATATATATATATATATATATATATATATATATATAGACACTTCATAGCAACAAGTCAATGATACGGGGATTTTAGGTCAATACCATATCAAATGGGAGACAACCCTATTGGGGACGGCTACATCAATACTGCTCAGAATCAAATACTGTCTGAATGGGGAGATCTTTCATCAGAAAAGGAAACTCCGAGGGGAATCCACGTCACAACAAGAAGAAAAATTGTGAGTGGGGAACCGGTGAGAAGATGAACTCTAACTGGATATTTCATCAATCAAGATCAACTCCGTGGGGATTAAAATCTGTCAGGACAAATTATACGTGGGGATCATCTCTAACAAAGAAATAAATGCCACACAGGGATGCAAAATGCAAACAGATTCCTCAAAAGGAAAACAAACATTCATAAGACTCTTCTTGGGGGATTGAAAAATAAACCAATTCCAAGGTATAAAATATCAATCAAACTTGCAGGAACTCACTAAGGGATAAATAATGCCATAGTTATGTAACGACCAAATAAATGTATGCAGGGGATCTGAAACCAAATAAATATTTTACTAGAGATTTGAAGTTCAATCATAAAATATGCAAACTGAGGATAAAAATCCACAAAGGCTCTCAGCTGGAGAAAGATGATGAACTACAAATAGAATAACACTTCAGCTCTACTAGGGATAAACAACAAACTTTTTGGGGAGAAAACACCTCCAAACCCTGCTTAGGGAGTGCAAGAATGCTTCACACGTCAAGACTTACCGTTCTCAGATTGCTGTTGACATTTCTTTTTCAAATTCAATATTCTTAAAGTAAATGCCTTATTATTTCAAAAAAATGGTTATTCATTGATTTATTTATTTCAAAAACTATCATCATAAAAATTCAATTTTATTAAACAGAAATAAATAAGAATAACAACTAATTGGATAAGGGCTCAACTTTATTTAATAGAATGGTAGTCCGCAAATGGCAGGACTCCATGGATCTTTATAAAGTTTGAAAATGGTAATATACATGGAAAAAGGCTACGTTGAATACAATGACCACTAATCTCCCTACCGACTTTGAAATCCAATTGTTCTTTTTCCTTGGTTGAGAATGATGAATCATAACCAAATGACTGACAATGTTGCTTCAACGGTCAGGTCTATCCAAATGCAGTTACTTGCCATAATCCCTATTTTTTGCCTAGATTTCCCCAAGGTGGGGTACTCAATCTACCAGGATGATTTTTCTATTTCATGTCTCTAATTTTTGCCTGGACTGCCCTTTCAGGGTTTCAATCCATAGAGACGCTCATTTTTTCCTAAGCCACCCTTTCAGGTTTTCAACTTAGCGAGTTGTTCTTTTCTTTTTTAGGCAATGTATTTCTTGAATGCATCAACATTCACAGGACGAGTGAACTCTACACTATCCATAGTTGTAAGAATCAATGCACCACCTGAGAAGGCTCTCTTGACAACATACGAGCCTTCATAATTAGGAGTCCACTTGCTCATAGAATTAGGTTTGAAAGATAAGATCTTCTTGAGAAAAGGTCACCTTCTCGGAACAAACGAGGTTTTACCTTCTTGTCAATAACTTTCTTCATTCTCTGCTGATATAACTGACCATGACATATGGCAGTCAATCTCTTTTCTTCAATTAAATTAAGTTGACCAAACCTGATCTGACACCATTCAGATTTGGTCATCTTGGCTTCCATCAACACACGCATTGATGGGATCTCAACCTCCACGGGGAGCACAACTTCCATGCCATAAACTTCCATGCCTTGGGCTCTATCATGACAATTATATCAATTCCCCATATGGAGAAGGGCCATGTAGAGGAAATGACATTCAAAAGTGTCAGAGGAACATGAATCTTATACGCATAGATTTTACAATTGTGGCCTTTCTTCACGTATTTGCAATAGTCGGATTCCATTTCCAACCAATAGTAACCCACTCTTAACATCTTCTTTTCCATAGCATGTCCATTGGAATGGGTACCAAAGAAAACTTCATGGACTTCAGTCATCAATAGGTCTACTTCGTGTCTATCCACGCATCTGAGCAAAACCATATCGAAATTTCTCTTGTAAAGCATATCACCATTCAGGTAGAAGTTGTCATCCAATCTTCTCAAAGTCTTCTTGTCTTTCAAAGATGCCCCAGGTGGGTAAGTCTGACTTTGGAGATAACACTTAATAACATGGTATCATGGTGTAAGACCCCAAATTTGACCCTAAGATCCCTCATGCTATTCTCATCATATGCATTAGCACTGGGATCACAACTTGGCATTCTCCTTAACCCTCATTCATTGAGTTTGCATTGGGAGAGAGCACCAAACACTTTTGATTGTGCCATTCTTTGTTTTTCGTTATTTTTACTAACCAAAATACCAAAAATATGTCATTGTATAGTTTAACTCTTTTGTAGGTAGTGTGTGTGCTCACCTATGCTCTATCAAGCTCATATCTAGGGTTTAAGACTCTCATTGCAAGTAGCTCAATCAAGAAATATTTTACTATGGCTCTAAGCATCATATATGAACCCCCATGATCTTTACATATTATTTTGATCAATAAATCATCAAGAGTTTGGAGTTGGTTTGCCTTGGAAACCCTAATTCATTTGGGTATCTTGTGTAACTTCTTCAACACGTTTCCTCAATAATTGATCAAATATTTCAAGGGATAATTCAAATTTCATCATCTTATTCATATATGATCCTCCATGAGTCCCAAAAGTCAAGATAATGTCAAGCTAGCAAGTTGGTTCATGGTGGTTGACCAGAGGAAGTCAACTGATCAAAACTGGGATTCCCTAGGCCCTATCTCCTACAATTTTTATCATATGAAAATTATTACAAGAGAAAATTTACTCTAAATGACATTCCAAACAAGTTTCATGTTTAGGTCAAAAGCTAGTTTTGCTTGGAAAGTCATTTTTTATGGTGAAAGATTATAGGTCATTTTGTCTAAACCCTAATTTGGAGGTCAACTTCCTAAGACCATAACTTGCTCATTTTTATGAGATTAAATCCATTCAAATTTCATGATAAAATTCAATATGTCTACTTCAACTTTTATGTTTGGAGGAAGTGAAAATTCAACTTGAAAATTCATGTGCCAGAGGAAAGATTATAGGTCATTTTGGGCCAATACCATTGAACAAGTGATTTTCCTCAACTTCTAAAATGCATAACTCCTTCATGCCAAATCCAAATGAGGTCAAATTTCTCACCAAATGGAAGATGTTTGAAAGATTTACAACTTTGATGAAGGAACGTTTCTCATTTGAAGTCCATAGAAAAAGTTATTCAAGGTGGAAGAAGTGAACATTTGACTTAGGACTTAGAAAATTTTCAAATATGTTTCATTTCCCAAACTTCCACCTGAAAATTCATCATGATCCAAGCTTCAAATGAAAAAGTGTTCAACGTGAAAGTTGTTCCCCATGATCTCACCTTTCCAAAACATCCAAGATAATCTCATTTAGACCAAAATTGAAGGACTTGCACATGGCTTCATTAGGGGAAGTGTTTTCGTAAGATTGAATTTCACATGATCATTTCCTTTTGCATGCTTGCACATGATGATTTCAGCAGACTTTGTACATGATTTGGAGTTGGATTGCATCACTCTTGAGGCCCAAATGATTTCCCATGCACCCATACAAGGAAGTTGCTAATTTTGTCCAATTTTCAAGTGGTGTAAATATTAATCACATTGCCTATTTAAACAAGCTTAAGGCTTCAGATTCATCATAAACACCTTGACCAAGCTTTGCTAGACCTCTTCAAACCCTCACTGCCATAGAATTTTATGAGATTTCTCTTGAAATCGAGCTTGAACTTCACCTTCTATTTGGAGCTTCAAACTCCAGAAATTCACTTCCATGTTTAGTTCATTTGGTTTCTGCAAGCAAGAGGAGGAGAAAGGAATCAAATCCAGATCAAGTGAAATTAGATCAACTCGAAGGTGAATTTTCAGAAATTTCTCCTCTTCGATTCTCTCTTATTTCTCCACTATTCTTGTTGATTTTTGGTTGTCTGAAGTCTTATCAATGTAGGCAATAAGATTGAGTTGCTTTGAGGTTAAATCGAACCAACTCAGTTCATGATCCTCAAAATTCAACTCCCTATTTATTTTCATATACTTGGAATTGGACAAAACTGAGGCCAGATTCGAGCTCCTGAGCATTTTTTATTTAAATCCATGTCTTGTTTTTTTTTGTGACGGTTGAAGGTGGACCAGTCCGATGAGGTCCACCAGAGAAGAAGACCGAAGCTATGGCTCCGGCGATGTGTTGGCAAGCTTCTCAACCACAAGATCCATTTAAATTGTTTTAATCTTGGGCGTTGATTGCGATTACCATGCGTGCTGCTCAGTTGACTAAAGATCACATAGAACGCGCACTTTGGACCATATGATCTGCCACCACAATTGATGAGGGAGATCAGATGGTCCACGTATTTTTGATTTTCTAAAATTTCATTTTATTTGATTTATTTTCATTAATTCATATTAATTTCATTATTGATCCAAAAAATATGGGACTTTCACCAAAAAAGTTCAAATATTTTCCTCTTTCATTTTCTGAATTAAAATTATTTTTTTGGATAAATATTGATATTTTTCATGAATTAATTGTTTTTATGCATATTTTTAATTGTTTAAAAATACTTCTGATTTTTTTAAAATAGTGAAAAAATTTCTCCAAGGTCCTTTGACCTTGTTTGACCTATGATAAATCTCTTGGCCATTTATTTGGTGTTTTGAAGAGGTTTTAGGTTTTTGATCAAACATAATTTAATTTAATGCATTTTCTATTTGATTTTAATTTGTTTAATTGTGAATAAATTGTGTTTGGGTCTTGGTCAAGGTTGATTTGACTTTTGATTTTAATTTTCTAGTTGAGCCATTTTTATTGAATTGTGGAGTTTGAGTATTGTGTTTGGGTCTTGGTCAAGGTTGATTTGACTTTTGTTGGATTAAAATCATTGGATTTAGGGGATTGATGAAATGTACATTTCATCTCCCAAAATAAATGAATGATTTAAATTTGATAAAATTCCTCCCATGACCAATTTGTGTTTGTCTCATTTCCCCTTCCTCTTCATCTTCAATCCCTTTCTATCTCACTCCTATCATTGGCCAATTTGTGTATTTTGTTTGTGTTTGGGGTCTTTTGACCTTAACATACTTAATAAACAACAAAAAAACCCTAAAAAATGTTTGTGTGGACTGTTGGATTTGATCTGATACTTGGACTTAGAATTAGGCAACATTCCCTATGCAAAAGGACTTGGCCAATGCCAACATTTCTGAAACCAAGTTCTTGTGATTTGAACTTTCATCTGATACAAGTGTTGGAATCCTTATGAGTTCATCTTCAACATGGTCTTGATGAAGATTTTACTTTGAACCTGTGTCTAATGCATTATTCTGAGCCATTCAAGAAGTATGTCATCTGATACATGGGGAAGATTATGAAGAAGACTGTGGAGTTGCTTGCTTGGATGTGGATATCTTTATTTGGTGCCTTGCTCTTCATATTTCTTGCTTATTGATATTGCTTGATTTTAAAGTCCAAAGGGAAAAGTGGGTTTCTATATGACATTCTTGTCTATTAGATTACATTCCATTGGTCAGATCTTTTCAACTTTTAACTTTTAAATTCTTGCTTAGGATTAGTATCTTCATCTCCTCCCATTTCTTAAATTTCAAATATCTCCCTCTTTTCAAAAACCTTCTTTGCTTGTGATTTCTAAACTTAGAATCTTTTGCAAAATAGAAACTTTGGCCTTATGCCGTTTCATTTTTAAACTCTTTTCTTAATCAAACTTGTAAATGAATCTAATCATATTGACTTAAAATTTCGAAAGACCAAAAGAACCAACACTCATTCAAACTCTTTTAGGCCCTTTGTGCCTCTTTTAAGCTTCATTTTTTGCTAAAAGTAATTCACTCACTTTGAAATTGATACCATGAACTACGAGGTTTTGATCCCTCATTTTTATGTTGGTACGTAGGCACAAGTCCGAAGGTCTTGTCAAACACAAAAATATAATTAATGAATTCTTTTCTCACCTCCACACTCTATTTATTGCAAACATCATTTTATACCAAAACACATACACATAAAAAATGGCTCCCTAGGAGTACTTAGGACACTTTGGGTGCTAACACCTTCCCTCTGTGTAACCAACCCCCTTACCTATAATCTCTGACATTTTATTAGTTTTGATTTAAAAACTTCTTATCTTTGGGGTTTGTTCGTACTTTTCCCTTTCCCTTTGGAAATAATAAAAGCGCGGTGGCGACTCTGGTTTTACTGACGTTAAGTTTATCAATAGCTTAATGGTCATGAATTTACTGCTATAGAAATTAAGTAGCGACTCTGTTGGGGAGTAGTCCCCAGCGGGTTTAGCCTACTTTTTTATGTGTATATAATTGTATATTTGATGTTTGTATATTTATTTGTATGATATAATCTGCTTGTTGTGCTTGGTGATCTCTGAGTGGTGAGATAAGTTCTAACTCGAACTTGATGGAAATTAAGATAGGAGGATGGTATAGTCATGTTCAACTTATATGGAGTAGTTCTTAAAAAGTTGTCTTGAGACCCATCTACTCAATGGAGACCCTTTTGGAGATATTGATGTCACACAAGTTATTCGTGGTTAGGCATTACTTTCTCTGATTTGGGGTCCGAGAAGCTGAGGACCATAGAACATTTTGAAGGTGAGAAAAACAAGAAAGGGGGGTTTGAATTGTTTTGGAAAATAAACGCTTTTACAAAGTAAGATCACACAGAATTTTATACTGGCTCACTTATAACACAAAGCTACTCCAGTCCACCCGGCCAAGGTGATTTCGCCTTCAAAAAGGACTTAATCCACTAATCTTGAAAGATTATTACAACCAAACGTCTAAGAGAAAGATCTCTTAGTCCTCCCAAGTATACAGACTACGCAGAGTCACTTGAGGAACAAAATCAATTTATCAAAAATAATTGTAATCTAAAGTGCTTCTAAGAGTAAGCAAATATTACAACAAGTATAGCAAGCAAGTGTTTTCACGTATGAGCAACAACTCGTGAAAAACTAAAAGAGAGAGAGTAGAGAATTTCTGTGCGTTCAGGTGTATCTCTCACTGAAGTATGCTGTCCTTTATATAGTGGTGAAAGGACCGTTGGAGTGATGACAGAATATTTGTCTTTGATGAGTATTCAATGCCATTACTTCTGTGTTTCTTCCCATAACCAAAATGTCTCCCTGAATAACTTCTTTCCAAATATACTTTCTTTCCATTTGAAGTTGTTGTTTCCGTTACTCTTTCTGGATTTGGGGAACCTTCATCAGAGTCTTCGTTATCTCTGTCAATAGGAGATTACATTGAAGTTACATCAGAGCTTCTAAGGGTCCTGGTCTTTTAGATCTTCAGAGTTGATTCCAGTGGAAGTTTAGAGCTTCTGGTATTCTGCTGTCCTGGTTTGCTCAGAGTCAGAACTTCTAGAGCGCACTGCTTCTTCAGATACTTCTGATCTTCTAGTTCTTTGTATCTGATAGAGTTTGTATCTGATAAAAAGATCAGATTCCTTTGTTCTTGTTCAGAGTCCTGCACACTTAGAGAAATTTAGTTAGGGTGCCATTTTTGGTTTCATCCTTCGTTATCATCAAAATCCTGGAATCTATTGTAGAACTAATTTTGTTCTTACACATTTAACCCAACTTGGCCTATTTAGGACGTATTTCAGAGACTGTTCAAGTGTAGACTTGATAACAGTTGTTACACGATACTACACTCATACGAGTTTCTCTTGAGAATATTATGGGTTGATGAGTCAGTCATCCTAACCTATAATATCTGATAGATGGAATTAAGAGTCTGGGAACTTTTTAGAACATGATCTACAGGTTTTTATCCTTAGTACAGTCCTTTAGGATGGTCCTTAACCTGACTCCATGCTCGTGACTCACAATAAACCTTTGATTCTTGGTTGATCCAATCAAGTGTTGTCAATATCAATGGAACTTGGGTGTTGATAAGGTGAAAACCATAATCCACTAAAATGGATGATTGATCTTGACAATGACTTAATTCATCCCTTGACCTTTGTTTGTTTGCCTTGTGTGTGATCCCTTATTTGTGATTGTTGCATTCATGCATTCATGCACATCATGACATTCATCACATGAAAAAGTATTTTCAAGGAATTGAGGTTTTACTTGTAAATATTTTCAGACCATGGATTATGGACGAAGGAACACTAAGAAGTACAATTTCAGATGTCCCGACTTGAAAGAGTTAAGGAAGTTATCATCTTTTGTATTAGATCCCCTTGACTTCAAATAAAATCATGGGAAGCTTTTATTTGTGTTGTCTGCCGATGTGGTTGAAAGACTCTTGAGTGTGTTGGTTCAATTTTATGACCCTATCTACCGTTGCTTCACTTTTCCCGATTATCAGCTTATGCCTATGTTGGAAGAGTATGCCTATATCTTGGGAATACCTTTTTATAACAAAGTGCCTTTTAATGGATTTGAGGAGATTCCCAGATCTTATCTTATAGTTAAAACTCTTCATTTGAAGAAGTCTGAGATTGAGGCTCATTGGGTGTAGAAAGGAGGAATGTTTGGGTTGACTTCTGAGTTCCTTATTAAGGAAGCTACTGCTTTTTCTCAAGCCGGTAGTGTGGATGCTTTTGAAGCTATCTTTATGTTGCTCATCTATGGTTTGGCATTGTTCCCTAACATTGACGGTTTTGTTGATATTAACGCCATTAGAATCTTCTTAATTGGAAATCATGTGCCTACTTTATTGAGTGATATGTATTTCTATTTGCATCTAAGGAATTCTAAAGGTGGTGGAACTATTGTGTGTTGTGTTCCTCTTCTGTACAAGTGGTTTATTTCTCACTTGCCTCAGACACTTGCTTTTGTGGAAAATAAACAATGTATACGATGGTCTTAGAGGCTTATGTCTCTCACCAATGATGGCATCGTTTGGTATGATTCTTATTGATTAGTTTGGACATTATTGATAGTTGTGGTGAATTCTCTAATGTGCCTCTCATTGGTACAAAAAGAGGAATCAACTACAACCCTGCTTTGGCTCGTCGTCAACTTGGGCTCCCCTTGAGAGACAAACCTAATAACACTCAATTAGAAGGTCTTTTCTATCAAGAGGGTAAAGATCCCCAACATTTCAAGAAGAAGATGATACACGCTTGGCATAGTGTGCATATGAAAGAAAGATCCGAGCTTGGTCCGTGCAACTGTGTAGCTTTGGAAGCTTACACTACTTGGGTGAAGAAGAGAGATTTGGAGTTGAAGATGTCGTATGCTTGTGAGAGACCTATGTATTTGGTTGAGGTTGAGCCATTAACTCTCCCTAACTAAGATGTAGAGGAGTTGGAAGACGCACTCGCCAAGATGAAACAAGAGAAGGATATGTGGGAAGAGCGGTTCCATGCTCTGAGCCGAAAGCACGAGGAGTTGCAGCTTGAGTCTAAGGACAAAGATGCACTTATTGAACTTCTTGAAGACCGAGAAGTGAAGAGACAGAGAGAGCCAGAGGGTACATCTTCCTCTAGTATGCCTCAGCCTTCCGGTGCTTGGAAGAAGATTATTGATCAGCTCGTCCTTGAAAAGGATCAGATGAAGATTTATTTTGAGTCCGAGATTCGATGCATTCGAAGGAAGTACGCGTCTGTGGCCAGATATTCTGACACTATTGTTAGGGGATCCTTAGGATGATTAGTTTCCTTTGCTCTTGTATTTGTATTTTGGTTTCTGAAATTGTACTCAGTGTAATCCTTCCAATTATATGAATAAAAGATATTTTTATGGTCAATCAAATTGTTACAATTGTTATTATACATTTGCAAATAAAATAGTATGTTCCTTTAAATAAAAACAATCAAAATATTGCATTTCATGCATCATTTGCATAACAGGTTTTCTTCCGCCAGATGTCTTATTGGTTATTCTTCTGTGCTTCAGCTAAGCTGGCTCACCGATACAACACTCCCGCCAATCAACCAAGAATCATGGAACATTTGGAACAAGAGAACAAAGAGTTGAAGGACGAGATTTCTCGTTTGATTGCCATGATTGAGGAGGAGGATTGTCATTTCAGATGTTGCTACTTCAACCGTGCCTGCTACTCAATTTGCTCCTACCATGCCTGCCGGATTCCCGTGGGGAATGCCGCTGAACTTTGTGCCTGAAGGGTTTATGCCTACTTTTTCTTCCATGCCGACATCTAGCCCAGTCATGTATGTTCCGCCTCTAGTTGTTCACACCTTGCCTCGTGTCGAGGACACCATCTACCATTCTGAACCGTCTGAGGGTCTGTATGTTTATGAGAAGATGGATGAGATGAAAGACCAATTCCTTGAGCTGCGAAAGGAGTGGAAGACCTTGAGGGGAAAGGACCTGTTTGGTAAAAGTGCTGTTGAACTTTGCCTAGTGTGGAATGTCAAAATTCTGATGAAGTTCAAAGTCCCTGACTTTGAAAAGTATAAGGGAAATACCTGCCCACTCAACCATCTGGTCATGTATGCTAGGAAAATGTCAACGCAAACTGATAATGATCAGTTATTGATTCACTACTTTCAAGACATTCTGACTGGTGCCACTCTGAGGTGGTACATGGGATTGGATAGTGCAAGTGTTTGCACATTCAATGATTTGGGTGAGGCTTTTGTGAAACAGTATAAGTACAATGTGGATATGGCGCCAGATAGAGACCAGCCGAGGTCGATGTCTAAGAAGGACAAAGAGACAGTCAAAGAGTATGCCCAGAGGTGGAGAGAGCTTACTGCTCAGATTAATCCTCCATTGGAAGAGAAAGAGATGACCAAGATTTTCCTTAAGATCCTGAGATTTTCCCAAGGAAGGCAGAAATCACAATCTGGCACTGCATATATCAATGAATTGTAAGGAGGATGCGTTGTCCAATGTGTTGGTTGATATCAGTTCTTCGTTGAATATACTCCCGAAATCAACTCTTTCAAGGTTATCATATCAAGGCGCTCCTATGAGATACAGTGGCGTGATCGTCAAAGCTTTTGATGGGTCTCGCAAGACTATTATTGGTGAGGTGGACCTTCCGGTGAAGATAGGTTCGAGTGATTTCTAAACAACTTTTCAAGTAATGGATATCCACCCGACCTATAGTTGCTTATTAGGAAGGCCTTGGATACATGAAGCGGGAGCTGTTACATTCATTCTGCATCATAAGTTGAAATTCGTGAAGAATGGCAAGCTTGTCATTGTGGGTGGAGAGAAAGCGCTGTTAGTAAGTCATATGTCGTCTTTCTCATATGTCGAAGCTGAGGATGAGATTGGAACCCCGTTCCAAGATCTATCTATTGATGAAGAGAAGAAAGTTCAGGCACCTATGTCCTCTTTTAAAGATGCTCAGAAGATTGTTGAAGATGGTAGTTCTGATCAGTGGGGTCGGATGGTAGAGGTCGCCGAGAACAAGAACCGAGTCGGTTTGGGTTTCCATCAAGGGTCGTATGTGGTTAAAATTGAAGATGTGTAACCTAGTTTCTGTAGTGGAGGGTTCATTCAGGGTAATGAACAACACTCAAATGCTATAATCAAGGAGGACGAAGATGAAGACTGCACCAATTTTGTGACGCATGGAAAAGCTTGCAACAATTGGACCGTTCGATGTTCCTGTTATTGTTCATTGATCTAAGTAATTGTTTTATTATTTTTGAAAATACTTCTCCTATACCTAAGGGAGAAGTGAACATTGTTGGGCATATTTCAAATTAATCATCAATAAAATGCAATTCTATTCATCCACATCTATGATGTTTTAATTTTTAATTTTTCCTTTCTGAAAATGGTAATCATAAAAAACACAAATAAATAAATAATAATTGTCCATCTGCATAATATTTGGTCACAATTCATTTCTCTAAAATCAAAATATCAAGTCATTATGCAGGTTGGTTTCTAAACCCATTGAGTACAATGATCCTACTCCTTCTCCAACTTTTGAATTCCCTGTGTTTGAGGCCGAGGAAGAAAGTGATGAATAAGTATTTGATGAATTGTCTCGTCTACTTGAGCACGAGGAAAAAGCCATTCAACCATTTAAAGAGCAGATTGAGCTAGTCAACTTGGGTTCCAAATATGACGTGAAAGAAGTCAAGATTGGGTCTCAACTTTTCCAGAGATTAAGAAGGGGTTGATTGATCTTCTCCGAGAGTATTCAGATGTGTTTGCTTGGTCCTATTAAGACATGCCAGGTTTGGATTTTGAGATTGTGGAGCATAGATTATCGTTGAAGCCAGAATTCCTGCTAGTAAAGTAGAAGTTGAGGAGAACTCATCCTGATATGGAAGTTAAGATCAAAGAAGAAGTGCAAAAGCAGATTGATGCAGGTTTCCTTGGTACTACTGAGTATCCGCAGTGGGTGGCCAATATTGCGCCTGTTCCGAAGAAAGATGGAAAAGTCTGTATGTGCGTCGATTATAGAGATTTGAACAAAGCTAGTGCGAAAGATGATTTCCCTCTGCCACACATTGATATGTTGGTAAATAATACAACTAAGTTCAAAGTCTTTTCATTTATGGACGGATTTTCCGGTTACAATCATATTAAAATGGCACCCGAAGATATGGAGAAGACCAGATTCATTACACCCTGGGAAACATTCTATTATAAAGTGATGCCTTTCGGTTTAAAGAATGTTGGTGCAACATACCAGAGAGGAATGACCACTCTTTTTCATGATATCATGCATAAAGAGATCGAAGTCTATGTGGATGATATGATTGCTAAATCAGGTGATGAAGAAGAGTATGATGAGCATTTGTTGAAGCTATTCCAGTGTTTGAGGAAATACAAGCTCCGCTTGAATCCAAATAAATGTACATTTGGTGTTCGTTCTAGTAAGTTGTTGAGATTTATTATCAGCGAGAAGGGTATTGAAGTTGACCCTTCTAAGGTCAAAGCAATACAAGAAATGCCTGCGCCCAAAACTGAGAAGCAAGTTAGAGGTTTTCTCGGGCGCTTGAATTATATCTCAAGATTCATTTCGCATATGACTTCCAGATGTGCGCCTATATTCAAGCTTCTTCGGAAAGATCAGTCTTGTGATTGGACCGAAGACTGCCAGAAAGCTTTTGACAATATCAAAGAATACCTGCTTGAGCCTTCGATTCTGTCTCTACCCGTTGAAGGAAGACCATTGATCATGTATTTGACCGTGCTTGATGAAAGTATGGGTTGTATTCTCGGTCTGCAAGATGAATCTGGAAAGAAAGAATATGCTATTTACTACCTCAGTAAGAATTTCACCGAATGTGAGACTCAATATTCTATGCTTGAAAAGACTTGTTGCGCATTGGCTTGGGCTGCTAAGCGTCTGTGTCAGTATATGTTGAATCATATTACTTGGTTGATATCCAAAATGGATCCAATCAAGTATATTTTTGAGAAACCTGCTTTAACTTGGAGGATTTCTCGTTGGCAGATGTTGTTATCCGAGTATGATATTGAATACCGATCTCAAAAAGCAATTAAGGGTAGTGTCTTGGATGACCATTTGGCTCACCAACCAATTGAAGATTACCAGTCAGTATTGTCGCATTACGCGAAAAACCGGCGGAGAAAAAGACACAGAGCCGTCACCGTGCGTTATTTATCCCAAAGAGGGAAAGGAAACGCTCGAAGTAAACCTGGAAAGGAATGGTCTCACGACCAGAGATTGATGGGATCGGGAGTCGGTTATGCGAAGGGAAGGTATTAGCACCCCTACGCATACGTCGTACTCGACGGGATCCACGCTCAGAAAGAATAGAAGAAAGGTTGCTAGAGAACTGCTCAAAACTGCACAAAACTGGACTGAAACACAGATGAAAGACGGAAGAAGAGGACTCGGCAGGATATCGCATCCTGGGCCTACGTAGTCTGTCAGACACAAACATCAGAGTCGACGTAGTTCGGGGACAGGGGAAACGTGCTCGCTAGGACATCGCATCCTATGCATACGTATCTTCTCTAACCAGAGAAAGAATCAGAGCACTCGTAGCTCGGCTAACGCACGCCAAACAAAACACAAACAGGAAACCGACTGCCAATCGCTGGACTTACGTCAGACTCCAACACAAACAAACAAGACACAGGAAACCGACTGCCAATCGCTGGACTTAATGCAGACTCCAACAAACAAATAAGACACAGGAAACCGACTGCCAATCGCTGGACTTACGTCAGACTCCAAGCAAACAAACTCACACGGGAAACCGACTGCCAATCGCTGGACTTACGTCAGACTCCAAACACACACAAGGGGGTTGAAAAAGAAAAAGGGCGCCCGGAGAGATCAACTCATCTCCTGCCTATGTACCTCATCTGGTATGAGGATCAGGGTGACGTAGTTCCCCTTAACAGGGAAAGAACTTCTATCCTAACCAGAGACTAGGGAGATAACAAGCTACTAGGGAGACTACGACTCGAGCCTAGAAGTTGTCATGCATACGATCCCTATGTTGAGGTCTCTATCCTAACTTGCACAGTAAGCAAGCTAACCTAAACAACAAATAAGCAATCACAAGCACAAGTATCACACACTATATGCAAACAATTGGCTCACACAAGGTTGGGCTTTAGTCAAGGGGTCAAATCAACCTCGACAAACAAGCCAACTGGAAAGGGTGTTGTTATCTCTTAACCCTAACATTGAGAGTTAGGGTGAAGCAGATGAAATGGGAAGTGAGGGTAAGACCTCACAGCTCTTATCCCTGGCCTGGGAGAGCTTGAATCGAAGAATGTGTGGGAGTTCAGAATGAAGGAAGTCTTCTCCACAAATGACTGACTCTATGGACAAGATTTTGGGTTTTTTATTCAAGATGCATCAACACATGGTGTGAGCAAAGTGAATGACACACTGAATAGCAGGGGATGGATTGTGTAACACCCTTCTAAAATACCCTAATAATTTATTAAACGCAAAATATAAATCAGAGTAAATATGCAATTTCAGGGTGTCACACTTGACACTTCACACCAATCACCAAAATATCTTGTCATGCTCATTTATTAATCAAAATAAAACATTGCACAATACGCAGCGGATAGAATTCTAACAACATACAAACCATGTAACACATTACATGTAAAGTTGTTCAACAACCAAAATGAAAACAAGTAAAACATCCCGTCCCGATGTTACATATACCAGAGCATGACTCACTAAGGAACTACACTAGACTCCAAGCACTAGCTTCTACTCAATCACTGCTCGTTACCTGAAACATAGTTATAAGGGTGAGTTCCTCAATCGATATAATAAGCATTATAAAATATCATGTAATGCTAAGTAAATTAACACATTTCATCACCCTAATCATATCACACATTCAGCAACGGCAACATCAACTCATACTCATACTCAACACAAACACAAACCACACGTATAATATTGGAATACATCCATTCATATTATACGCCATACATACATTATGAAATGAGACTCCATGCATGCGGTACCGACTATTCGTGAACACATAGTTCAACCTCACCGATCAAACCCAGATACGGCTACCAAGCTCACTAGCCCCACTCATTTGAGACCTAGTGACTCACTCACTAATTCCTCACCATGGGAATTAGCTACCACCATAAAGGCTATGCTATGCACGCTAAATCACCTAGCATGCAAACATCAACAACAATCCACAATGGACATATGCTCACACTCTAAGCCATAAACAGTCCATCCACAATTGCATACATAATAGATATATTCACAGCATTATGCATACCGTCATACATCATCAGCATATTTGTCACAGAATCATATCATGTCATGCCAAATAATAAATCACAGTATTAGCACACTCTACTAATACCTATACTGCTCAAAACCACGGGAAATGATCCCTACTATATCATACATGCAATATATCATTCACCAATATAGGCCAATCATCAAATATGTACACATAATTCCATTCCAAAACGTACACAATATTCAAATATCAATTTTTCACTTTTCCAACAGCGTTAACCCGTTAACGCCCTGGGTTAACCCGTTAACGCAAAACAGAAATTAATTTTTTTAATTATCATAACAATGTTAACCGGTTAACGCCCTGGGTTAACCCGTTAACGCAAGACAGAATACAAATTTAACAGTTTTTCAACAGTGTCAACCGGTTAACGCCCTGGGTTAACCTGTTAACGCAAGACAGAATGCAATTCTAACAGTTTTTCAACAGTGTTAATCGGTTAACGCCCTGGGTTAACCTGTTAACGCAAGACAAAATGCAATTCTAACAGTATTTCAACAGTGTTAACCTGTTAACGCCCTGGGTTAACCTGTTAACGCAAGACAGAATACGCTTTTTAGCAAATTATAACAGTGTTAACCCGTTAACGCCCTGGGTTAACCCGTTAACGCAAAACAGAAATTAATTTTTTTTTTAATTATCATAACAGTGTTAACCGGTTAACACCCTGGGTTAACCGGTTAACGCAAGACAGAAAGTTGTTCCTGCGCTAACACGAAACAGAATGCAGAATTACCCGCATTTTTCGCCATTGGAGGACTTCCGGACCTCCGATTTCGATTCCGCAAAAAGCTACACGTCCAGAAAATTACGACTCATCCAATTATGGGTTCATTCACAGTTTTAACGTAGTTTATTCATCACCATTCAAGGGTATTTCTCAAAACCTAATTAGAGTCGATTCAATGGCTTATTACTACCCATTACATGTTAATCCATAATACCCATTAAACGACGATAAATCCCCCTTACCTGAGTTAATCCGGCAATTGATTCTTTGACCTTCAACACTCGTGAATTCTCCTCCTGAGCCCTAGCCTCTTCTTCTCCCTTTCTCCACTTTCCAGTCGCTTCTCTGTTTTCACGTGAAAAACCCTTTTCTAATTGGGACTCTTTACTGATTCCAACTTATAATTCCAATAATAATAATCCAATATTATTCCAATTATTTAATTAAATTAATACTAATAATAATATATATGAATGGTTTATCTAAATAATACCCTCTCATTCATATTATCATCATAATATACTATTAAACTTAAATTAAATAATTATCATATTTTATCGGGGTGTTACAGATTGCACATCCCTTTTATCTTCCAATTGCCTCTTAAGAGGACTTAACCTGCTTGGCACAAAATTAAACAACCACAAACATTGCCTCTTAAGGAGGGCTTCAGACAGGTGCCTGCCAAAGTAACATGACAGGTCTTCCAGACTACATGAAGATTAGGGATTATACCTCAGTGGTATGCCAACCACAAGCAAAATCAAAGCAAAGTTCAAATGAACTTAAAGCAACTTAGGTACCTGTGGAAACAACTAAACCAATCAGTACATAATTCAGGCAAACAGACAACAGTCAATATCAAACAGACAATCCCAATATACAACACATAAGCCATAAGGCAAACTCAAGTGAGTTATCATCAACCTACAAAACAGCAAATGTTAGCAATCAATAGCAGATATCAACATTTAAATGATGAAGCATCATCAACCATGGAGATTAAGTGCTTGATCCTGAAATTCAAAGCTCACATGTAAGTACATACCACTAGGTCAAAGCCTAGGGTCAAAGGTGAAGAAAAAATTCAAAACAGAAGCTGAAATTCAACACAATACAACTTCAAACACATATTAACATGTCCTAAAAAGGACCAAAACAAAATCATCAAGCAAAAGCACTTCATGATCAAAAGAAGTCAAAGACAATTTCAAAGCTCATATTTGGACATCATGAATGAAAATTTCAACTCAAAACAGGAATGATTCAAATAAATCTGGAAAAATTCATGAGCATTCAACACATCCAACATGATCAACATACAAAAAATCAGAAGCATCAAAGATCATTTGGCATGGAAATTAAATTGCACAAGTTGAACAACCAAATGTGTGACACAAATTGTCACACCATGTTAACATGTACACAAAACAGAAATGGAGCATGGGAAAAATGTCAGACCAAAACCAAAATGTCAATCAACATGTTAAGAAGCATCATGCAAAATTTCAAGCAATTTGGATCAATATCAAGCATTTCAAGATAGAAAGAGCAAGGCAAGGTCATAAAAGCACATGTGTTCAATCATTCTAGCACAAACAGAAATTCAGCCATGCACAACTTCAAAATTCATCATCATAAAAAACTAGACAAACAGAGGATCATTTTGCAAAACATTGGGAATGAGTTGAGCCATTTTTCAATTTGTTATGATTTTTCTAAGTTAGCATAAAAAATGAAATTCAAATGAAGCATGGCATATGAAATAAGGAGGGAAATGATAAAATGAAGAAAACATTTGAAAATAGTCTTCGCCAGGAATCGAACTCGGTGGACATTTGAATGAGGCGCGCGCCATGCAGAAACGGCGCCGTTTTGGCAAAAACCCTAGCGCACCTGCTAGCGACGGAAAGACCGTCACAAAAACGGACGCTACTATGGAGATCTTCATCTTCCTCATGAAGATGAAGATGAACAACATGAATGTTCATACGCGAATTTCCAGATTTTCCAGAAATGTCCAGAATTCAACAAAATTTTTATCATTGGAACGGTTACATCATGAGGATCACAGATCAAACAATGTTTCATGCTAATTCATCATCAATCATGCAAAACGAAGAAAAATCATTTTAACATTCAAAACTTCAATCAACCATATCTCACTCAATAGTGCATTATTTTTCATGAAACTTCTACCAGAATTATCAGTGAAGAGAGATCTACAAGAATATACACATGGATTGCAAAATTGTGAAAGTCGAAAATCCTACCTCTTAAAGAGAAGATTCTGGTTTTGCACGATCCAACACTTGTAATGGTCCAAATCTCCTTCTGGATACTTGTAGTGATAATTGATGAAGAAAAGAAAGCTTGAAAGGTGTTAGATCCAGCTCAAATCAGAATCTCCATGGCAAGGTTCTTGAACTTCAAATGCTCGAAAATGGCTCCAAATCTTCAAACAAATGATGAATTCGCACTCAAACACACTCTCTGATCATGAATCTTCAACAAAAACAAGGTGTTATGTTGAAGAATTTTGAAATTTGATTGTGAGAAATTTTTGGAGGGAGAGAGAATTGTGAGATCTAGATCCAAAACTCTGTGCAAGTCTGTTATGATTAGGAATATATACTCTTCGCTAATCACATACTAATCAACATTAGGCATGGCTTAGTTCAAATTAAACAAGATAAGATGTTATGACCAAAACTTGAAAATTGGAGGGTGCATGGCTATTTCCACGTGAACAGTGCCATGTAGCTCATTATTTTCACTCAAAATCCATTTTCAAACACAATGGCAATGGTGGAAAGCTCTCATGATGCATCAAATTTAAATTTCCAATTTCCCTCCAAAATTGACTTGGATATGCAAATGATCATGTGATAACATTTCATGCAATGTGATGAGGTATTTGGAAAATTCATGACATGAGAAACATTTTGCAAAAAGAACCACCAAATTTGGAGTTTTGGTTCAAAAGATATGGCCATTTGAAGTTTCAAGCAGACTTTGCAATGATTTGATCATAACTCTTTGACCATTCATCAGATGCTCATGATCTTGGACTTTTTGGAAATGGGAGAGAAAGATATTCAACTTTCATGTTGGACAAAATTTCATTTGAAGCTTCCTTGATGTTGGAAAGTTGAGTTGAAGTTGGTCCAAAAACTTGCCATTTTTGGAAACTTGAAATTACAGGTCACTTTCCACTTTTGGAAACTTTTGATCTGGCTTCAAATCCTTCAAGATAGATGTTGAACATGTTGATTGAACCTCTTTGGGACATGAATGAAGTGTCTCAAACCATTTCTCCACCTCCTAGCCCTCAATTGACTTGTAGTTGACTTTTATGGGCCCCAGATGACCTGAAACTGCACTGTGGACTTTGAGCCTTCAACACTTGGCCAAATTGCATCAAAATGAACCTTGGGTCATGCAAACTCTCTAGAACAACCATAGGGCCTTTATCTCATGGAAAAACCCTTGCTCTCTTGCACAGATGAATCCTCCTAACCAGTTTTGACTGATGAAATGCAATGTGATATGCAATGTTAATGCAATGTTAATGACCTAAAAATAAAATGAATGTACAAATGGGAGGTGCAAATTTGAGGTGCTACAAGTACAATATGATTTTCCTGATGAAGAGATTTTGTACTTGAAGATGAAAGATTGTGATGAACCATTGCTTGAAGAATGGCTAGAACCTTGTTCCCGTTGGGACATGGTATTTGATGGAGTTGTTAATCAGTACAGTAATGGCATTAGGGAAGTGATTATTACTCCTCAAGGCACTAATTTTCCGTTTACAGCTAGACTAACTTTCAAGTGTTAAACTAATATGGCTGACTATGAAGCTTGAATTATGGGGCTTTAAGAGGCCATTGATCTCAGAATCAAGTATCTAGACGTCTATGGAGATTCAACTTTGGTTGTGAATCAGATCAAAGGTGCATGGGAGACGAATCAACTCGGTTTAATATCATATAGAGATTATGCGAGGAGAATTTCAACTTTCTTTATAAAGGTTGAGTTTCATCATATCCCTCGAGATGAAAACCGGATGGCAGATGCTCTTGCAACGTTGGCTTCTATGATTGTGGTGAAATTCTATTTTTAAACAATTAAAAACAAATGCAAAATCAATTAATTCATGAAAAATATTAATAATGATCCAAAAAATAATTTTAATTCAGAATATGAAAGAGAAAAATATTTGAATTTTTTTTGGTGAAAGTCCCATATTTTTTGGATCAATATTGAATTTAATATGAATTATTGAAGAAAATGCAAATAAAATAAAAATTCAGAAAATCAAAAATACGTGGACCATCAAATCTCCCTCATTAATTGAGGTGGCAGATCTGATGGTCCCTAGCGCGCGTTCCACGTGGACTTAAGTCAACTGCGCTGCACAATTGGTATTTAAAACCAATGATCAAGATTAAAACGTGAGGGACGGATCATGTGGTTCAAGTCTTGCTAACTCATCGCCGGAGCCAGAGCTCCGGTCATCTTCTCCGGTGGACCTCACCGGACTGGTCCACCATGAACCATCACCATAATGAAAAACAAGGACATGATCTTGAAGAAAAAATGGCACTGAGCTCGAATCTGATCTCCATTCATTCCAACTCCAAGTATATTGAGAGATATGTGGAGTTGAAATTTGAGGTACATGAACTGTGTTGCTTCCATTTGACCTCAAAGCAACTCAATCTTCTTGCATACATTGGTAGGACTTCAGACAACCAAAGAATCAATAGAATTGAGCAAGAATTTGAGAGAATCGAAGAGTTTAAAATTTCTGAAAAATACCTTCAATGGAGGTCTGAATTCGATGGATCTTGATCTTGCTTATGCTTGGACTCACTCCACTTGCTTGCAGGAGAAGGATTAAATGGCTTAGAAGTAATGGATTCCTGGAGAATTGAATTCTAAAACAGTGGAGATTCAAGCTCAAATTCAAGAGAATTTATCAGGCTTATCCTTTGAGAATTGAAGGTTTGAAATGAGGGACCAAAGCTGGCGCGATTGTGTCTGAATTTCTGAGCAATTGAAGCTCTATTTACACTCCTTTTCACTTTCCAATTTTGGCAAATGGTGATGTAATGGTGCATGGGCGTGCATAGGCCCATGAAATGATTGCTAGAGGTCCAAATTTAAAGATCAGATGCTCTGAAGTAAGCTTGATTGCAAGGAAAATGCGCATTGATGTTTGAAGTTTGATCCATGCCAAGCGATGCCACTCTGTTTAAGCCATGCGCAACTTATGCATTTCTTATCCAAAATGAATGAATTTGAGCTCTTTGGAAAGTTTAGATCAAGGGGAACAACTTTCGTGTTCAACACGTTTTCATTTGGATATTGGAACTTGGAGAAATTTGAGGTGGAAGTTTGGAAATATTTGACATATCAAAAAATTTCTAAGTGTCAAGCCATATGTCTCAATATTCCACCTTGCTTAACTTTTTATATGATCTTCAAATGATAAATGTGTCTTCATCAAAGTTGTATCTCTCTCAAAGACCTTCAAAATGGTCATAAATTTCATGTCATTTGGCTTTTAAGTGATAGAGTTATGCATTTTTGAAGTTTTGAAAAATCACTTGATCAATGGTATAGGTCAAAAGTGACCTATATTGTAGCCTCATATCACATGCTCAAAAAAGTTGAATCATATCCCACTAAAAATATCAAAGTTTAAGTAGACACATTGAATTTGATTGTGAAACTTGGAAATTTTTCATCTCATAAAAATTGAGCAAGTTATGGCCTTGGGAAGTTGACTTTCAAATTAGGGTTTAGACAAAATGACCTATAATGTTTCAACATAGAAAATGATTTTCCAAGAAAAACTAGCTCTATGTCTCAACATGAAAGTTGCTTGTAATGTCATTTAGAGTAATTTTTCTCTTGGAATCATTTTTATATTGTGAAAATTGTAAGAGATAAGGTCTAGGGAGACCCAGTTTTGATTAGATAAATTCATCTGGCCAACCACCATCAACCAACTTTCTAATTTCCAATTCTCTTGACTTTCTTGGCTCATGGTAGATCATATATGCATAATATGATGACTTTTGAAGTGTCCCTTGAGAAATTTGATCAATTGGTGAGATAGCTTGTTGGATAAGTTACTCAAGATACCCAGTCAAACTAGGGTTTCCAAGGCAAAATCACCCTCAAACTCTTGAAGAAAACTTGATCAATATAACATGTAGAGATCATTGAGACTCATATATGATGTTCATAACCATTCTTGAATAAATTCTTGGTTGTGCTCTTTGTTCATGAGGGTCTTAAACCCTAGATGTGGACTTGATGAATCAATAGGATCATGCACTTTCTACAAAAAAGTTAGACAAATACAAAGACATATTTTTGGTTTTTTGGTTAGTGAAATGATAAGATACAAGTATGATATAATCACAAAGTGCTTGGTGATCTCTCCCAAAACAAACCCAATGAAGGAGGGGTAAGGAGGATGCCAAGACATGATCCCAATGCTAATGCTTATGATGAAATTGCATGAGGGATCTTAGGGTCAAAATTAGGGTCTTACAGCTGCCCCTATTTAAGGACATTCTAACTGAGGAGGTGAAGGTTAAAACCTTCGGCTCGACTCAGTAGAATGGGCTTAAATAACAACATAGAGAAACAAATTTTGGTCCCTAAGAGACCTCATGATGCATATGACATGAATGCAAAAGTTAATGCTTTGTGGGGAAATAATGCCACAGAGAGACCGAAAGTCCACAGGAGTATAATGTATTCCATAAGGAAAACTCAATGGAAAGACATATACTCTAGGGAAAAAGGAGTTATGTGTAGGCCAGACTACGACTTAAAATTACTGGGGGACTAGAGGGATTCCACAAAAATGGAAAGACTCAGCCGGGGAAATAACATCTGCAGAGGATACGAATATGTTAGGATAAAACTGAGGTACTCAACTCGTGCAGGGGAAAAACGATTTCACTAAGGAAATACGCACTCAACTCAACTAGGGAAAAATAAAATTTTAACACAAGAGGAGCATAAATCTATTATCTACTACCTGTTACTAGGTAAGGAGATAATAAAAGTCTGACAGAGAGAACATCCGTCATCGGTTAAAATGAACATATCGAGGATGACTCGCTGGGAACCGCCATGAGGGAGTATTCATTACTGGTTACTGAGTAAGAATAGCCTTGCTGGGGAAAACTGCAAAAAAGAATAGGACTTACAACTACCAATTACTGGGCAGAAGAGCAAAGGGTGAGAGTATCCGTCATCGGTTAGGATGAACATATCAAGGATAGACTCAACAGGGAAGAGAATCCGTCATCGGTTAAGATGAACATATCAAGGATAGACTTGCCTGGAAAATGTCAAAGAGGATACCCGTCATCAGTTAGGATGAACATATCAAGGATATACCAACTGAACAAAAAGGGTAAGAATTACATCTATCGAAAGCTAGATAGAAAACCGTCGGAGAGAAATTCTGTCACCGGTTAGGATGAACATATCAAGGATTAACTCTGCGAGGGGACAAAGTAGGATTTACAACTACCGGTTACTGGGTAGAAGACCAATCAAAGAGAAAATCCATCACCGGTTAAGATGAACATATCAAGGAATGACTATGAAAAGGGGACAAAATATGAATTACATCTATCAGTTACTGGATAGAATACCAATCAAAGAGAAAATCCGTCACCGGTTAAAGTGAACATATCAAGGATTGACTCTGAACAAGGGAAAAAGTAGGATTTACAACTACCAGTTACTGGGTAGAAGACCACAAGGAGAAGAAAACCCGTCATCGATTAAGATAAACATATCAAGGATTAACTCTCTGAGGAACAAAATAGGGATTACGACTACCTTTTTACTAGGCAGAAAACCAAGGGTGAGAATATTCGTCACTGGTCAAAGTGAACATATCAAGGATAGACTCCTGCGGGGGAAAGAAAGATATCCGTCACCGGTTAAGATGAACATATCAAGGATATACTTCCAGGGGACTCCACTAAGGAGAAAAAGGGTACTTTTGTCGGGTATTGGGCAAGAAGTAACAAACTGCAAACTAAGAAGAATATTACCATTTACTGGGTAATAGACTCTTAGAGGACCAAAGTATCCATCTAGGTAAGAGCTAGAAGGAATAACTCAATCAAGACTTGGCCCATTGAGGACATAACTCAAGGGGAGTAATTCCATCCAGAAAATTTGCTGGAGAGGGAACTGAAATAACAACCATCCACGAGGAAACAAACTCAGTGGGGAAACGGAGAAAGGTAAAAGTATTTCTACTTAAGGGGATGACACTCTACAATTGAAAGAGGACAGACACCAGATTCGGTATGGGGATAAAGTACCGCCATAATAGAGAATGAGAATCTCAAACAAATCAAATATGAAGATGCAGGATATACAAATTATGAAATTGTATGAATGTATATGTATATGTATATGTATATGTATATAAGATGATTATGCTGACAAAACGATCACAAAGGATATAGAGGTGTCGCAAAGAAATTGAACCACCGGTACAATCCACAAAATATGGAGACTACTGCTGGAGAACATGAAGATCACCATCCCAAGGGGCTCAACCCTAACTGAGGACGGAGGAGATATGCTGAGGAAAGAATAACCAATCTGTGGGGAATTTTAGGTCAACACCATAAAAATGGGAGACCAAACGCTGCTCAGAAACCAGGAGGAAACTCTGACTGGGAGCAAATATACATGGAGATCGGTGGGGACACCAATGCGATCTACTGGGGAAAATCAAGCATCTCCTGCTGAGGAAATACGAACTCCGCTAGGGAAGGCCGAAACTCTGTTAGGGACAAGGACACGCCGTAGGGTATCTGAATCAGCCAACCCAACTAGGGGATAAAGAAAGAAGCTCCACTGAGGGTCAAACACTCCGCCGAGGAACTGAATCAACACAAACGTCTAAGGATACCCGAAGAGTTAACTGCTTGGGGGACCATAGATGCTTCACATTTAAGGACTTGCTTTTTGCTGAAACGCGGTTGATATTCCTTTTACTTGCTTTGGAAAAAAATTCTTACTTTTATATATTAAAGAAAACTTAATTTTGATTTAAAAATTTAATTTCAAAATGATCATAATAAAATTTAAAACTATTGGCTGCAGTAAGTAAGAGTAGAAACAATTGGATAAAAGCTCAACTTTATTTAATGGAATGATAGTCTGTAAATGACAAGACTCCATAGATTTTACAAAGTTGAAAATGGTAATTTACATGGAAAAGGGTTACATTGAATACAAATGATCCTTAATCCCTCTACCAACTCTTGATATCCATTGTGCTCTTGACCGCTGCTGGGATGATGAACTAATGTCAACCCTTATGCTCAAACAAATCTTCAAAATCACTGAAGATCAACAGAATGCAGTTACTTGCCATAGTTCCTAATTTTTGAATAAGTTGCCCTAAGGTGGGGTACTAAACTTATCTTAAACTTCTTTCTGTTTTGTGTATCTAATTTTTGCCTGGATCGCCCTTTCGGGTTTTCAATCCACCGAGACGCTCTTTTTTGCCTAAGCCGCCCTTTCGGCTTTTCAACTTAGCGAGTTGTTCTTTTATTTTTTAGGCGAAGTATTTCTTGACTGCATCTGCGTTCACAGGACGAGTGAACTCTTCACCATCCATAGTTGTAAGAATCAATGCACCGCCTGAAAAAGGCTATGTTGACAACATATGAGCCTTCATAATTGTGAGTCCATTTTCCTTTGGAATCTGGCTTGAACGATAAAATCTTCTTAAGCACAAGGTCACCTTCTTTTAACACTCGAGGTTTGACCTTTTTATCAAAAGCTTTCTTCATCCTCTGCTGATATAACTGACCATGACACATGGTAGTCAATCTCTTCTCTTCAATCAAATTCAACTGATCAAACCTGGTCTGACACCATTCAGCTTCAGTCAACTTGGCTTCCATGAGTACACACAATGAAGGAATCTCAACCTCTACGGGGAGTACTGCTTCCATACCATACACGAAAGAGAAAGGGGTTACCCCTATTGAAGTGCAGACAGATGTATGATACCCATGTAAAGCAAATGGGAGCATCTCATGCCAATCCTTATATGTGACAACCATCTTCTGGATAATCTTTTTGATGTTCTTATTCGCAGCTTCAATAGCCCCATTCATCTTGGGTCTGTAGGGAGAAGAATTATGATGTGCAATCTTGAAGTCTTTGCAAAGAGCTTCTACCATATTGTTATTCAAGTTCGATCCATTGTCAGTAATGATCTTACTTGGCACACCATAACGGCATATGATCTGATTCTTGATAAACCTTACAACAACTTGTTTGGTTACATTTGCATACGATGCCGCTTCAACCCATTTTGTGAAGTAGTCAATTGCCACTAAAATGAAACGATGTCCATTCGAAGCTTTGGGCTCAATCATCCCAATCATATCAATTATCCACATGGAGAAAGGCCATGGGGAAGAGACAACATTCAATAGTCTCGGAGGAACATGAATCTTATTAGCATAAATTTGACACTTGTGGCATTTCTTCACAAATTTGCAACAGTCAGATTCCATTGTCAGCCAATAGTAACCTGCTTGCAACATCTTCTTCGCCATTGCATGTCCATCTTCTTATCCACGCATCTGAGCAAAACCATGTCGAAGTTTCTCTCGTACAATATATCACCATTTAAGTAGAAGTTACCGGCTAATCTTCTCAAAGTCTTCTTATCTTTCAAAGATGCCCAAGGCGGGTAAACTTGACTTTGGAGGAAACTTTTGATGTCGTAATACCACGGCTTCTCGTCTTTGATCTCTTCAACAGCAAACATATGATCTGGCCTATCAAGACGCATTACAGATAAATTGGGAACTTCATTCCAATATTTCACTATGATCATTGATGCCAATGTTGCAAGAGCATTTGCCATTCGGTTTTCATCTCGAGGAATATGATGAAACTCAACCTTTGTAAAGAAAGTTGAAATCCTCCTCGTATAATCTCTATATGGTATCAAACCGGGTTGATTTTCCTCCCATTCTCCTTTGATTTGATTCACAACCAAAGTCGAATCACCAAAGACATCCAAGTACTTGATTATGAGATTCATGGCCTCTTCAAGCCCCATAATGCAAGCTTCATATTCTGCCATGTTGTTTGTACATTTGAAAGTCAATCTAGCTGTAAATGGTAGATGCATGCCTTGAGGAGTAATAATCACTGCCCCAATGCCATTTCTGTATTGATTAATAGCTCCATCAAATACCATGCCCTAATGGGAACCAGGCTCTGGCCCCTCTTCAAGCAATGGTTCATCACAATCTTTCATTTTCAAGTACAAAATCTCTTCATCTGGAAAATCATACTGCACTGACTGGTAATCTTCAATTGGTTGGTGAGCCAAATGGTCAGCCAAGATACTACCTTTAATCGATTTCTGAGATCGGTATTCGATATCATACTCTGATAACAACATCTGCCAATGGGCAATTCTCCTAGTTAAAGAAGGCTTCTCAAATACATACTTGATTGGATCCATTTTGGATATCAACCAAGTGGTATGTATCAACATATACTAGCGCAGACGCTTAGCAGCCCAAGCCAATGCGCAACAAGTTTTCTCAAGCATTAAATACTGAGTCTCACAGTCGGTGAACTTCTTACTGAGGTAGTAAATTGAAAATTCTTTCTTTCCAGTCTCGTCTTGCTGACCAAGAACACAACCCATACTATCTTCTAGCACGGTCAAATACATGATCAACGGTCTTCCTTCAACAGGTGGAGACAAGATCGGAGGTTCAAGCAAATATTCTTTGATACTGTCAAATGCTTTCTGGTTGTCTTCGGTCCAATCAAAAGACTGTTCTTTCCGAAGAAACTTGAATATAGGCGCACATGTGGCAGTCATGTAGGAAATGAATCTGGAAATATAATTCAAGCGGCCGAGAAAACCTCTGACTTGCTTCTCAGTTTTTGGTGCAGGCATTTCTTGTATTGCTTTGACCTTGGAAGGATCAACCTCAATACCCTTCTCGCTGACAATAAAGCCCAACAACTTACCAGAATGAACACCAAAAGTACACTTACTGGGATTCAAGCGGAGTTTATACATCCTCAAACGCTGGAATAGCTTCAACAAATGCTCAACATGTTCCTCTTCATCAATTAATTTAGCAATCATGTCATCGACATAAACTTCGATCTCTTTATGCATCATATCATGAAAAAGAGTAGTCATTGCTCTCTGGTAAGTTGCACCAGCATTCTTTAAACCGAAAGGCATCACTCTATAACAGAATATTCCCCAGGGTGTAATGAATATGGTCTTCTCCATATCTTTGGGTGCCATCTTGATTTGATTGTATCCGGAAAATCCGTCCATAAACGAAAAGACTTTGAATTTAGCAGTATTATATACCAACATATCAATGTGTGGTAGAGGGAAATCATCTTTCGGACTGGCTTTATTCAAATCTCTATAATCGACACACATGCGTACTTTTCCATATTTCTTTGGTATAATCATAATATTGGCCACCCATTGTGGATACTCAGCAGTTACAAGGAAACTGACATTAATCTGCTTCTGAACTTCCTCTTTGATTTTCACAGCCATATCAGGATGCGTTCTTCTCAACTTCTGCTTGAACAGAGGGAATTCTGGCTTCAACGGCAATCTATGCTCCACAGTCTCAGAATCCAACCTAGGCATGTCTTGATAGGACCAAAAAAACACATTTGAATACTCTCGAAGAAGATCAATCAACCCCTTCTTAGCATCTGGACATAAGCGAGACCCAATCTTGACTTCCTTCACATCATCCTCGGAACCTAAGTTGACTAGCTCAATCTGCTCTTTAAATGACTGAATAATCTTTTCATCTTGCTCAAGAAGACGAGATAATTCCTCACTTACTTCCACATCACCTTCCTCCTCGGCCTCAAACACAGGGAATTCAAAACTTGGAGAAGGAGAAGGATCATTGTATTCAATGGGGTTAGGAACCAACCTGCATAATGATTTGATATTTTTATTTTAGAGAAGTGAATTTGTGACCAAATATTATGCAGATGGATAATTATATTGTTTATTTATGTTTTTTGTGATAACCATTTTCAGAATAAAGCAAAAAGTAAAAACAAACATCAAAGATGTGGATGAATAGAATTAATTTTATTGATGATCAATTTAAAATGCCCAAACAATGTTCACTTTTCCCTTAGGCATAGGAGAAGGATTTTTAAAATATAAAAGCAATTACTTAGATCGATGGAAAATAATAGGAATATCAACGGCAGTCCAATTGTTGCATGTCCTTTCATGCGTTACAAAGTTGGTGCAGTCTTCCTCTTCGTCATCCTCTAGCACAACAACTAAGTGTTGTCCATTGGCATGAATGAACCTTCCGCTACGGAAACTAAGTTGCATTTCTTTAGATCTAACAGCTGATGATCCTCTCTGGAACCCCAAACCGGTTCTGCCTTTGTTGTCGGAGACCTCTACCATTCGCCCCCACTGATCAACAGGACCTTCTTCTACAATCTTCTGAGCATCTTTCAACGAGGACATAGGTGCCCCAACTCTCTTCTCAGCAGCAATAAATAAGGCTTGGAACGGAGTTTCAACCTCATCCTCAGCTTCTACATATGAGAAAGATGACAGATGGCTAACCAACAACGCCTTCTCTCCACCGATAATCACAAGCTTCCCATTCTTGACAAATTTGAGCTTCTGGTGCAGAGTGGAGGTAACAGCTCCTGGCTCATGAATCCATTGCCTTCCCAATACACAGCTGTAGGCCGGGTGGATATCCATTACTTGAAAATTAATCTGAAAATCACTCGGACCTATCTTAACTGGAAGGTCCACTTCACCAATAACTGTTTTGCGCGAGCCATCAAAGGCTTTGACAATCACCCCACTATATCTCATGGGAGCTCCTTGGTAATATAACTTCGACAAAGTTGACTTTGGAAGCACATTGAGTGACGAACCGGTGTCAACTAGCACATTTGACAAAGCATCTTCCTTACAGTTCATTGAAATATGCAAAGCCAGGTTATGATTTCTCCCCTCCTCAGGGAGTTCTTCATCACAGAAGCTCAAATTATTGCACGAAGTGATGTTGGCCACAATGTGATCAAACTGATCCACAATAACATCTTGCTCTACATATGCTTGTCCAAGAACTCTCTGTAGTGCTTCTCTGTGCGCTTCAGAATTCAAAATCAGAGACAACACTGAGATCTTTGAGGGAGTCTGGAGCAACTGCTCAACCACATTAAATTCACTCCTTTTAATCAATCGGAGTACCTCATCATCATCATTGGCTTTCAAGTTGCTGGATTCTCCAGACTTATCCTTCGAACAACCAACCGGATCTACATTAGGTACCTCCATCTTCTCTCCAACAATCATTTCCTCTTTACTTTCTGGGGCGACTGGCCCAAACACTCGACCACTGCGGGTCACCTTCGTAACATCAGCAATGCTCACTACTGAACTAGTCGTAGGTAACAAGACCTCTTGACCATTCTTCATCATTTTAGCATTGTACTGGTATGTCACAGCCTTATCAGATGCATATGGGACTGGGCCCGCTAACCGTATTACCAATGGCGATACTTATCTTTGACTGACATTCTTGTTATTGTTGCTATCATACTGGATTACCAACCGCTCTTGTTGCTTGAAAACGGGCATTATGACATTAACGTCGTCATCTACATGACGGGATTGAACAATCTGAATCATGCCTTCATCCATCAGGCGCTAGATGTCCCTTTTCACTATATCACACCCTCTTGGGTTCACGCTACAAACAACACAACCATCATGGTCATGTTCACATTCACTCACCAAACAGATATCTTTGTGCATCTGCACCAAATATCTTTGGATAAACCGGACATCAAAAACTTTGAATTCTCCAGGACAGTCGTCCACCATATTCACTGAAGAGTTCCCATGAGCGGGCAAAGGGTTAGCTTTCACATTTGGCACGTGGTCCTCAAAGGACACCATACCACTCTTCATAAGCTTTTGAACCTCATACTTCAATGGATAAAAAATTTCAATATCATGCCCAGGTGCACCCTGATGAAAAGCACATCGAAGCTCAGGTTTATACAACCAAGGAAGTGGTTCTGCGATCTGCGGTGGGTTCCTCGGTTGAATCAAGTTCTTGAGAACCAAGGATGGATACATCTCTACATACGACATTGGAATCGGGTCAAAAGAGACCTTCTTCCTCTCAAAGTTCTGCTGATGATGATTGTTATTGGTATTGTCATTGTTGTAGGTGTTCGTTCTTTGTTACGGTTGATGTTGTTGACGTTGATGTTGTTGTTGTTGTTGAAATGGTGGTGCTTGTTTATTAGAAAATACTGGAATTACTGATGATGATGATGTTGACGGGGTGGTGGATTTCTTCTGATTTGAGGCCTCATCTGCCTCCCACTGGAAATTGCATTTGCTTCATTGTCCTTCTTCTTGCTGAAATTACTACCATACCTCTTACTCGTTGACGCCTCATCTCTTGACAAACGTCCTTCACGGACCCCTTCTTCAAGCCTCATCCCCATATTTACCATTTCGGTAAAATCACTGGGGGCACTGGCGATCATGCGTTCATAGTAAAATGAACTCAGGGTTTTCAAGAAGATCTTTGTCATCTCTTTCTCCTCCAAAGGAGGAGTGATTTGGGCAACCAACTCCCTCCATCTTTGCGCATACTCTTTGAATATCTCTCTGTCCTTTTGAGACATAGACCTCAATTGGTCTCTATCTAGCGCCATGTCCATATTATATTTGTATTGCTTCACAAAAGCCTCTCCCAAGTCATTGAAAGTGTGGATGCTTGCACTATCCAACCCCATATACCAACGGAGTGCAGCACCAGTCAGGCTATCTTAGAAGTAATGAATAAGAAATTGGTCATTATCTATCTAAGTTGACATCTTACGAGCATACATCACAAGATGACTGAGCGGACAAGAATTCCCCTTATACTTTTCAAAGTCAGGAACTTTGAACTTCACCGGGATTTTGACATTGGTTACCAAACACAATTCAGTAACACTCTTCCCAAACAGGTCTTTACCTCTCAGCGTCTTCAATTCCTTACGCAGCTCAAGAAATTGGTCTTTCATTTTGTCCATCTTCTCATAAACATCCGGACCGTCAGACGGCTCGGAATGATAGATGGTATCCTCTACGCGAGGCAAAGTGTGCACAACGGGAGGTGGCACGGACATGACCGGGCTAGATGCCGGCATGGAAACAAAGGTAGGCGCAAAGCCTTCTGGCATAAAGTTGGGCGACATTCCCCACGTGAATCCGGCAGGCAAGTTCGGTGCAAAGTGGGCGGTGGCAGCAGACATGGTAGAGGTAACCACTTTTGTAGTAACAGTCCTCGCGGGAGTAGTTGAAGGCGTTGGAAAAGCTTGGCTTTGAGAAGCAAGGACTGACTCCATCATGGCATTCAGTTGGGCAATCTCGTCCTTCAGCTCTCTGTTCTCTTGCTCTAGATGCTCCATAATTTTCAGATGATTGGCCCTGGTATTGTACTGGTGAGTCAGCTTGGCTAAAGCACAGAAGAAACACCAATCAGACATCTGGCAAAAACCTGCTTATGCAAATGATGTATGAAATGCAATGCTTGATTTTTTTTTATTTTTTTTTTCAAGAACTTACGATATCATTTGCAAATATATATAATATTCAAATGGTAATTGCAATAATTTGATATGACCAAAAATCTCTTTTTATTTATATAAATTGGATGGGTTACACTGAGTACAATTTCAGAAACCAAGATAAAAAGATACAAGAGAAAAGGAGACTAGTCATCCTAAGGATCCCTAACAACAACGTAAGAAGATCTGGCTAAAGGCGCATACTTCCTTCGGATACGACGGATCTCGGTCTCAAAAGAAGTCTTCATCTGAGTCTTCTCGAGGACAAGCTGGTCAACAATCTTCTTCCAAGCAACAGAAGGCTGAGGCATGCTAGAAGACGAAACCTCTGGCTCTCTCTGTCTCTTCGTCACTCGGTCTTCAAGTAGTTCGATCAGTGCATCTTTGTCTTTAGACTCCAACTGCAACTCTTCATGCTTCTTGCTCAAAGCACATAAACACTCTTCCCACATATCCTTCTCTTGTTTCATCTTGATGAGCGCATCTTCCAACTCCTCTATATCTTGGTTAGGGAGAGTTAATAGCTCAACCACAACCATAGACATAGGTCTTTCACAAGGATAAGGCATCTTCAACTCCATAGCTCTCTTCTTCACCCAAAGAGTTTAAGCTTCTAAAGCTACACAATTGCACGGACCAAGCTCGGATCTTCCTTTCCTATGCGCATTATGCCAAGCATGCACAATCTTTTGCTTCAAATGTCGGGGATCTTTACCCTCTTGATAGAAAAGATCTTCTAACAACATGTTATTAGGTTTGTCTCTCAAGGGGAACCCAAGTTGACGACGAGCCAAAGCAGGGTTGTAGTTAATTCCTCCTTGTGTACCAATGAGAGGCACATTAGAGAATTCACCATAACTATCAATAATATCCAAACTGCTTAAGGACGGATCATACCAAACTATATCATCATTAGTGAGAGACATAAGTCTCTGAGACCACCTTAGACATTGTTTGTTCTCCATAAAAGCATGTGTCTGAGGCAAGTGCCAAATAAACCACTTGTACAGAAGAGGAATGCAACAGACAATCGTTCCACCACCCTTAGAATTCCTTAGATGCAAAGAGAAATACATATCACCCAACAAAGTAGGCACATGATTCCCAATCAAGAAAAGTCTAATGGCGTTAACATCAACAAAACCGTCGATGTTAGGGAAGAAAACTAATCCATAGATGAGCAACACAAAGATAGCTTCAAAAGCATCCATACTACCGGCTTGAGCAAAAGTAGTAGCTTCCTTGATGAGGAAAACAAATGGCAACCCAAACAACCCTCCTTTCTTCACCCAATGAGCCTCTATCTCAGACTTCTTCAAGTGAAGAGCTTCAACAATAATACTAGATCGAGGAATCTCCTCCAATCCACTAAAAGGGACTCTACTAGAAACAGGTATCCCCAAAAGATGAGAATACTCCTCCAAGGTAGGCACAAGCTGGAAATCTGGGAAAGTAAAACAATGATAGAGAGGATCATAGAACTGCACCATTACACTCAAGAGTCCTTCAACGAAATCAATAGACAAGATGGATAGAAGCTTCCCATGACGTTGTTTGAAGTCCAAGGGATCTGATACAAAAGATGCTAGCTTCCTTAACTCTTTCAAGTCGGGACATCTGAAACTGTACTTCTTAGTGTTCCTTCATCCATAATCCATTGTCTGAAAATATTTTCAAATGATACCTTAGTTCCTTGAAATTTTTGTATGATGAATGTTATGATGCGCATGAATGCATGAATGCAACAATCACAAATAAGGGATCACACACAAGGCAAACAAAGGTCAAGGAATGAATCAAGTCATTGTCAAGATCAATCATCCATTTTGGTGGATTATGGTTTTCACCTTATCAACACCCAAGTTCCATTGATATTGACAAGACTTGATTCGATCAACCAAGAATCAAGGGTTTATTGCAAGTCACGAGCATGGAGTCTGGGTAAGAACCATCCCAAAGGAGTGAACTAAAGATAAAACCTATAAACCATGTTCTAAAAAGTTCCCAGAGTCTTAATTCCATCTATCGGATATTATAGGTTAAGATGACTGACTCATCGACCCATAATATTCTCAAGAGAAACTCATCTGAGTGTAGTATCGCGTAATAACTGTTATCAAGTCTCACTTGAACAGTTTCCGCACTACGTCCTAAATAGGCCAAGATGGGTTAAATGTTCTAAGGTCCTCAGCTTCTCGGACCCAATTAGAAATAGTAATGCCTAACCACAAATACTTGCGTGAGATTTCCAAATCCAAAGGAGTCTCCACTGAGCAGATAGATATCAAGCCAACTTGTTAAGGACTACTCCACACAAGTCGAACATGACTATACCATCCTCCTATCTTAATTGCATTCAAGTTTGGGTTAGAACTTATCTCACCACTCAGAGATCACCAAGCACAACAAGCAGATTATATCACACATACATATATACAAACATCACATATATACAAATATATTCACATAAAAAGTAGGCTAAACCCATTGGAGACTACTCCCCAACAAAGTCGCCACTTAATTTCTGTAGCGGGAAATTCATGATCATCAAGCTATTGACAAGCTAGAGATCAATTAACAAGAGTCTCCACCGCGCTTTTATTGTTTCCAAGGGAAAAGGGAAAAAGTACAAACAAAACCCAAAAAGTAAGAAGTTTTCAAATAAAAACTAATAAAAGTCAGAGATCACAGGTAAGGGGGTTGGTTACACAGAGGGAAGGTGTTAGCACCCAAAGTATCCTTGGTACTCCTAGGGAGCCCTTTTTGTGTGCATATGTATTTTGTACAAAGTGATGTTTACAAACAAATAGAATGGGGGGATGAGAAAAGAATTCATTAATTATATTTTTGTGTTTGACAAGACCTTCGGACTTGTGCCTACGTACCAACATATGAATGATGGATCAAAACCTCGTAATTCGTGATACAATTTTCAAAAATGAGTGCGTTGATTTTAATAAAATTTAAGTTTGAAAGGCACAAAGGCCTAAAATGGTTTGAATGAGTTAGTTATTTTTGGCTTTTTTGAAATTTTAAGTCAGAATAGTTAAATTTATTTACAAGTTTGATTTAAGAAAATAAGTTTGAAAATGCAATGACATAAGGTCAAAGTTTCTATCTTTTTTTGCAAAAGTGGTCAATGTTTAGAACAAAAGTAGTTCACACAAAGAAGATTTTGAAAATGGAGGGAGAGATTTTGAAATTAAAGAAATGGGGAGAAGATGAAGATACTATCCTATGTACAAAATTTAAAAGTTTAGAGTTGAAAAGATCTTAGCAAATGGGTAGCAATCCAATAGACAAGTATGTCAATAGAAACACAAAATTCCCTTTGAGTTTTTAGAATCAAGCAACATACAAATGCACAAATTATATTATCTTGAAGAGCAAGACATCAAATAAAGATGGCCTCATCCAAGATTATCCATTCCATGATCTTCTTCAGAAATAACCCATGTAATAGATGAATTCCACAAGTCACAAGTTTAAAATAACAGCCTCAAAATGATCATGTTGCAGATGAATCTTAGAGAGATCTTCAAATATGTATCAGATGAATTTCAAATTGCAATCACTTGGTTCTTCAACAAGTTGGCATTGGCCAAGTCCATTAGCTTAGGGAGGTTTCCTAGATTCTAAGTCCATTTGTCCAAGATCAAGGCAACAGTCCACACAAAAGTTTTTTAGGGTTTTTGTTGTTATTATGTACATTAATGGCCAAAGACCACACAAACAAACAAAGTATATACAAACAAAATATATCACACAATATGGTCCAAAATGGACAAAGTGAAAATTACATTAACATAAACAATTAGAATGATATGAACAATGGCAAATGAAATAAAGTGCTAAAAGTAAATTGCATTAAAGTAAAAGCTTAAAATAGAAAGTTAGTAGTTAGTAGGTTAGAAGTTAGTTTTGTTTTGCTTTTCATTTCAAGACATTCTTTGGAGAACACTCAACCCACTTATCACAAGCATGGATACCTGAACCAAAACATCTTCCAAAGGAAGGAAAGAAGGCCAAGTTTCCACACAATACCATGAAAGAAGGGAGACTTACAATCTCACTAACTAGAATGCTTATGCCTTTTATGTCACAAATTTAGCACTATGTTAAGCAATCGTAATTGGACTTATGTAGAAGTCACAACTATTTAAGGTCGGGCAATAGAATTTTGGTGTTAATACATGTTAGAGACATAGTATAATGGACTATACTCATAAAACCTACCACACACAGAAAAGAATATGCAAAAGGTGTGGCCTAATCTCATCCATACTCATGTCAATTTTTCAATCAACTAGCATTAGGACTTTGAGATGTCATAGGCCAAATGAAATGAATGAATTAAGAAGAGGAATGAGATGAAGTGGGAAGGGGATGAATGAGATCACATATTGGTCAAAGGAGGACTTTTATTAAATTAATATCATTCATTCATTTTGGGAGATGGAATGTACATTCCATCAATCCCCTAAATCCAATGATATTAACTTGACAAGTTCAATAAACCATGACCAAGACCCAACAACAATAATCAAACTCATACAAGTCAATACAAATGGTCAATTAAAAATAATAAAATAATGCATTTAAATCAATTATGCTTTGTCCAATCCCTAAAATCTCATCAAAACACCAAAGAAATGGCCATGATATTTATCATAGGTCAAACAAGGTCAAAGGACCTTGGAGAAAAAAATTCATAATTTTTGGACATTTAAAAATATTTTTAAACAATTAAAAACAAATGGAAAATCAATTAATTCATGAAAAATATTAATAATGATCCAAAAAATAATTTTAATTCAGAATATGAAAGATAAAATAATTTGAATTTTTTTGGTGAAAGTCCCATATTTTTTGGATCAATACTGAATTTAATATGAATTATTGAAGAAAATGCAAATAAAACTAAAATTCAGAAAATCAAAAATACGCGGACCATCAAATCTCCCTCATTAATTTAGGTGGCAGATCTGATGGTCCCTAGCACGCGTTCCACATGGACTCAAGTCAACTGCACTACACAATTGGTATTTAAAACCAATGATCAAGATTAAAACGTGAGGGACAAATCATGTGGTTCAAGCCTTGCCAACTCATCGCCAAAGCCAGAGCTCCAGTCATCTTCTCCGATGGACCTCACCGGACTGGTCCACCATGAACCATCACCATAACGAAAAACAAGGACATGATCTTGAAGAAAAAATGGCACTGAGCTCGAATCTGACCTCCATTCATCCCAACTCCAAGTATATTGAGAGATATGTGGAGTTGAAATTTGAGGTACATGAACTGAGTTGCTTCGGTTTAACCTCAAAGCAAATCAATCTTCTTGCCTACATTGGTAGGACTTCAGACAACCAAAGAATCAATAGAATTGAGCAAGAATTCGAGAGAATCGAAGAGTTTAAAATTTCTGAAAAATACCTTTAATGGAGGTCTGAATTCGATGGATCTTGATCTTGCTTATGCTTGGACTCACTCCACTTGTTTGCAGGAGAAGGATTGAATGGTTTAGAAGCAATGGATTCCTAGAGAATTGAATTCTAAAACAATGGAGATTCAAGCTCAAATTCAAGAGAAATTATCAGGCTTATCCTTTGAGAATTGAGGGTTTGAAATGGGGGATCAAAGATGGCGCGATTGTGTCTGAATTTCTGAGCAATTGAAGCTCTATTTATAGCTGAATTGGTTGATAATTGCACACTCCTTTTCACTTTCCAAATTTGGAAAATGGTGATGTAATGGTGCATGGGCGCACATAGGCCCATGAAATGATTGCTAGAGGTCCAAATTTGAAGATCAGATGCTCTGAAGTAAGCTTGGATTGCAAGGAAAATGCACATTGATGTTTGAAGTTTGATCCATGCCAAGTGATGCCACTCTGTTTAAGCCATGCGCAACCTATGCATTTCTTATCCAAAATGAATGAATTTGAGCTCTTTTGAAAGGTGAGATCAAGGGGAACAACTTTCATGTTCAAAACTTTTTCATTTGGAGATTGTAACTTGGATAAATTTGATGTGGAAGTTTGGAAATATTTGACATATCAAAATTTTTCTAAGTGTCAAGCCATATGTCTCAATATTCCACCTTGCTTAACTTTTTATATGAGCTTCAAATGAGAAACGTGTATTCATCAAAGTTGTAGCTCTCTCAAATACCTTCAAAATGGAAACCCATTTCATGTAATTTGGATTTGAAATGATAGAGTTATGCATTTTTGAAGTTTGGAAAAATCACTTGATCAATGGTATAGGTCAAAAGTGACCTATAATGTAGCCTCATATCACATGCTCAAAAAAGTTGAATTAGCTCTCACTAAAAACATCAAAGTTGAAGTAGACACATTGACTTTTATTGTGAAACTTGGAAATTTTATATCTCATAAAAATTGAGCAAGTTATGGCCTTGGGAAGTTGACTTTCAAATTAGGGTTTAGACAAAATGACCTATAATGTTTCAACATAGAAAATGATTTTCCAAGAAAAACTAGATCTAGGTCTCAACATGAAAGTTGTTTGTAATTTAATTTATAGTATGTTTTCTCTTGTAACCATTTTCATATGGTGAAAATTGTAGGAGAGAGGGTCTAGGGAGACCTAGTTTTGATCAGATGAATTCATCTGGTCAACCACCATCAACCAACTTGCTAATTTCCAATTCTCTTGACTTTCTCGGCTCATGGTAGATAATATATGCATAAGATGATGAATTTTGAAGCGTCCCTTTAGAAATTTGATCAATTGGTGAGATAGCTTGTTGGAGAAGTTACTCAAGATACCCAGTCAAACTAGGGTTTCCAAGGCAAAATCACCCTCAAACTCTTGAAGAAAACTTGATCATTATAACATGTAGAGATAATGGGGAATCATATATTATGTTCATAACCATTCTTGAATCAATTCTTGGTTGTGCTCTTTGTTCATGAGGGTCTTAAACCCTAGATGTGGATTTGATGAATCAATGAGATCATGCCCTTCCTACGAAAAAGTTAGACAAAAAAAAGACATATTTTTGGTATTTTGGTTAGTGAAATGATAAGATACAAGTATGATATAATCACAAAGTGCTTGGTGATCTCTCCCAAAAACAAACCCAATGAAGGAGGGGTAAGGAGGATTCAAGACATGATCCCAATGCTAATGCTTATGATGAAATTGCGTGAGGGATCTTAGGGTCAAAATTGGGGTCTTACAGTTAGTTTCAAATGATTTGGTGCAGATGTCCTTTTATGGCTAGCATTTTCCATGCCAAATTTATTCATTATGTTCTTGTCATACTTTCTTTGAGAGATGAAGATAGTGTCATCCATTTGTTTGACTTAGAGCCCAAGAAAGTATGTCAGTCCACCAACAAGACTCATTTCAAACTCATATTGCACCCGTCTGACAAAATGTTTTACCATCTGGTTCGACATCCCTCCAAACATAAAGTCATCAACATATATTTGAGCTATCATGAGTTTAACATACTCTTCTTTAACAAATAGAGTTTTGTCTGTTCCTTCTTTCCTGTATCCATTGTTAACAAGGTACTCAGTGAGCCTTTCATACCAAGCCTTAGGTGCTTGATTTAATCCATAAAGAGATTTCCTTAGTTTGTAGACATGATCTGGAAATTTGGGATCTATGAACCCCTTAGGGTTTTCAACATAGAATTCTTCATTCAAGTACCCGTTTAAAAAGACATTTTTCACATCCATTTGAAATAGTTTGAATTTAAGTAAACAGGTCACTCCTAACAATAGTCTTATTGACTCAAGGCGAGCAATAGGGGAAAAGGTCTCATCAAAATTGACCCTTCAATTTGAGTGTATCCTTGAGCAACAAGTCTAGATTTGTTTATGGTTATAATCCCTTTTTCATCAGATTTGTTCTTGTAGATACACTTTGTGCCAATAGCATTCATTCCTTTAGGCCTAAGAACTAAGTCCCATACTTAATTTCTTAAAAACTGACCTAATTCCTCTTGTATATCATTGATCCAAAATTCAAAAATCAAGGCTTCCTTCACATTTTTTGGTTTAAACTTAGAAACAAAGAAAGCATTTGAGATCACATCTCTAAATTTAGTGGTGACCCCTTCATTAAGGTTTCCAATAATGAGATTTGTTGGATAATCTTTCTGAATATTGATGGAGGGACCTTTGTTGACTTGGGGGTTGTCTGGTTCAATGCCTCCTGATTCATTGTCTAACTCAATAACTTCCTCATTTTCAGGTGTGTTAATCTACTCAGATGATGTCCCAACATCTTCCTCAACATCAGTCCTTTTTTTTGAGATATTGTCATCCACTACCACATTGATGGATTCCATCATGACTTTGGTTTTGGAATTAAAAACTCTATAGGCTCTGCTGTTTGTAGAGTATCCCAGAAATATACCTTCATCACTCTTGGGATCCATCTTTCTTCTTTGTTCACGGTCAGCTAGGATGTAGCATTTACTTCCAAAAACATGAAAGTATTTGACAGTGGGCTTCCCTCCTTTCCATAATTCATACAGAGTAGCTGAGGTACCGATTCTTAGAGTGACTCTATTATGAACATAGCATGCAGTATTCATTTCTTCATCCCAAAAATGATAGGGTAGATGCTTGGCATGAAGCATGACTCTAGCTGACTCTTGTGGAGTTCTTTTCTTACGTTCAACAACTTTGTTTTGCTGAGGGGTAATAGGCGAGGAGAACTCATGACCAATACCTTCAGAGGAGAAAAATTCAGCAAATTTGATATTTTCAAATTCCTTCCCATGGTCACTTCGAATCCTGATAATTTCCCTTTCCTTCTCTATTTGAATCCTTTGACATAGATTTTTGAACACCTCAAAGACATATGACTTTTATTTAATAAAGTTCACCCACGTGAATCTTGAAAAATCGTCAACGACTGCATAGGCGTACCTTTTCCCTCCAAGGCTCTCAACCTGTATATGCCCCATTAAGTCCATATGAAGAAGTTTCATAACTTTTGAAGTCGTTTGATGTTGTAACTTTGGATGTGACATCTCGGTTTGCTTCCCAATTCGACACTCACCATATATTTTTCCTTCTTCAATCTTGAGTCTTGGAATACCTCTGATGGCTTCTTTTGACATAATATTTTTCATGCCCTTCAGATGTAGTGTCCAAGTTTCTGGTGCAACATGTTAACTCCGTCTTCTTTAGATATCAGACATGTGGAAGTGTAGTTTATTTCTTTAGATGGCCACAAGTAATAGTTGTTCTTAGACCTAACTCCCTTCATTAAAACTTCAATTTTCTCATTAGTGACTAGATACTTTAATTTTGTGAAGTTAACTTTAAGACCCTCATCACACAATTGACTAATACTAATCAAATTAGCAGTCAAACCTTTTACCAACAGGACATTATCGAGACTTCGGAGTCCAGTACAGGCTAGTCTGGCAACCCCTTTAATTTCACCTTTAGCCTCATCTTCAAACGTCACATAGTCGGTCGAGTATGAATTTATGTTTTTAAGGAACTTCTTGACACCTGTCATGTGTCTAGAACATCCACTGTCAAAGTACCAGTCTTCTCGAGCTAAGGCTTTAAGAGAGATGTGAGCTATAAGGCCGGTGTTGACTGACTTGGATATCCACTCTTTCTTTTTATTAACCCTGGGTTGTGTTGGATACCTGGGATATCCATACAATTTGAACAATAAGGGATTTATATGATCATATTTTCCATAATATTGACATCTCCAGCGTGATAACTTGCCTTTAGTTTGGGAGTTCTGATGACTAGCATGATGTTGAGCAAGAGGTTTAGACATTAAAGGTTTAGACTCCCTCCTTGGAAGAACAAAGTTGGTCATAGAGGTTTCTCCTTGGTTGTGCTAAGATTGATTTTTAAAGCCAATCCTTATCAAATCTCCAACTGCTTTTCCAATTTGCAAAACTTCATTTAACACATTAGATCCCTTGTTTAGCATTCTTACAGTCTTTTTCATGTTGTCAAGCTTGGAAGTCAATAATATCACCTTATTTTGGAGATCACAGATGGTGAATTGAAATCCTTCTTTTTCAGCCTACATTTGAGATATAATTTTCTTTTATTTTTCTCCCAACTGGAATTCACTTCTGATGCAGAGTTATCTGTGGGATGCAGCCAGTTCCTCAAAACATAATTCTTCTTCACATGAATCTTCATCAGATTCATATCTTCCGGTTATAGCACTAACATGTTTATCAGCTTCATCCTCAGGTTCACTTTCAGAGTTATCCTCATCAGACCAAGAGACAGACAACCATTTTTTTTTGTTTCTTGAGATAGGTAGAACATTCAACACTAATGTGTCCAAATCCTTCACATCCATGACAATGAATCCCTTTACCTTGATTTTATCTCTCTTCGGTTCTTGTTCTTTTCTAGAAATCATTATTATTACTGATGTCAAAAGGGATGTTCTTGACATTTGGTCTTGATTTCCTGTCAATTCTCTTTAGAACCTTATTGAATTGTCTTCCTAGAATAACTATAGCATTGGTCATTCCTTCATCAGTATCCAAGTTATATTGGTTTTGTTCATCTTCAGTGTTGGATACAAATGCTATGCTCTTGGTTTTCTTTTCAGACCTATCACTAATACCATATTCAAAGGTTTTGAGAGACCCAATAAGTTCATCTACTCTCATGGTGGTGATGTCTTGAGCTTCCTCAATAGTTATGACCTTCATGTCAAATTTCTTAGGTAGAGACCTGGGAATTTTTCTCACCAGTTTTTATTTTGACATCTTTTCTCCCCAAGGAACAAAATGAATTAGCTATTTTAAGAATACTCATGTGAAAATCATGAATATTCTCATCATCTTTCATCTTTAGATTCTCAAATTTGGCAGTGAGAAGTTGAAGTCTAGACATCTTCATTTTGGATGTGCCTTCATGAGTAGTTTTGAGGATCTCTCAAGCTTCTTTATCTACAATACATGTATTTATCAACCTGAATATATTTTTGTCTACCCCATTGAATAGGGAATTCAAGGCTTTAGAATATCTAAGATCCAATTCATCTTCTACCTTAGACTAGTCCTCTTCAGGTTTCAGTTCAGTAGTAGCATTCCCATATTTGTCATTCACAACAGGATATTCATGTCCTTTAATGATAACTTTCCATGTCTTGTTATCCATGTATTTTAAGAAAGCCATCATACTTGCCTTCCAATAGTTATAGTTGGATCCATATAAGATGGGGTCTGTTGATAAATCCTCATTCCTTGTCCATGGATCCAGAAATTATCTTCCCTGGATCTTATCCAGAAACAGAGCAGGATGCCCACTCTGATACCAATTGAAATTCTGGCAAGAAGATCCTTGATGTTGTACACGATCTCACGACCTCAAGGTCAGCATATTATCACACCACAAACAATAACAGGATTAAAATAACAGTCTGACAGTAAATAACACAAGAAGTTGTAAACCCAACTCGGTGTAACGTCACCTACATCTAGGGGATACCAATCCAGGAAGGAAATCCACTATCATAAAATTATTTTGAAGTCCTGAACAACCTCAAGTTTTACATACTTCTCACCTAATCTATATTCGTGAAAAGTTTCTATCTATGACACTCCTAGATATGAGCCCCTTCTCACTTTCCTCAAATACACGACAACTTACACTTGAGAAACACAATCCACTCTTGCTTAAAAGTTTATGAGGGGTTGTTAGTTATAACTCAATACACCAGGTCCAATTCAAGTATCAAGGAGATACTTAAATGGCTCATACAAAGCACACACACAAAACCCTAATTTTAACAATATAATTCACTACTTCGATACCTTTTTAGGTTTAGAACTTATCTATAAATAGCATACAAGAGGCATGGGCTTTGGTCTTGATTTACAGCAGATCCAAGATCTTTGCACAATCTTCTGAATATATGATCTCAATCAAATTAGATGTTTCCTAAAATTTCTTAACATCGCAACTTCGTAAATAAGTCAAGATACAATAGTCTTAAGGTTTATGGAAAATGCTCAATAATATACGTGAACTAAATCTTCAGAGAATCTTCAGATAAATCATTAAAGATACTAAATCTCAAAAGATACTTAAGCTAGGTCACGCTGTAATGTTAAAACAACATGTCAAGACATCTTGTTTAACATCTGTCAATAATACTTGTTTTTCCCAAATGCAGCCAATCACAATATGTCAGACCTAACAAAATGGATAGAGGCAAAGGAAGTGGTTAAGATCATATCAAAAAGAGTGGGTAATTTTTATTGAAAGAAGATTATGTGTCGGTGCGGCCTCTCCGTAGCCATTGCCTCGGAAAAATGGGATTCAATTCACAAGCACCATGGTCACTGACTTCTATAAAGAATTGGGTGTGTAGATAAAACATGTGTCCTTAATACACCTTCAAGCTAACGGTCAAGCTAAATTAGAGAACAAGGTAATCCTCAAAAGACTCAAGAAGAAACTAGATGAGACCAAAGGTGTATGAGTGAAACTACTACGTAGATATTATGGTCGTAGCACACCACACCACAATCTACTATCAATGAAACCCCACTTTCCATGGTTTATAAGGCCGATGCAAAGGTTCATGTTATAGTGTTATATTTATAAAAGGTTATGCCTAGGGAGATGCTCTAGGACTGCATGGAGAAAGCGACAACATAAAGTTGGCCGAGGGGAGGTATAGTATCGCCCTTCAATCTTCCTCGCCCATAGAGGGAAATAAATGTGGGATAATAAATGTATTGGATAAATACAAAGTCAGAGTCGTTGCTTAATTCCATCACCCTTAAAAATAGGGATTCAATGATCCACCATTTGATTGAGTGGGAAGTGGCCTTTTCTGAGGTAACCCTAGGTCCTAGAGGCCTCTATAAATACATTATTGCCTAAAGGGGATAACAAACTATCAAGTCATACACATTCTTCACTACTCCAAGAGCATTAAGCTCTTAGTAGCCTTAACACACCATCAACCTAACCACCCGCCTACAGCCCAATAACATCGTCCACCAACAATGTCTCTCACCACACGTGAGTTAGTCCCTTAAAAAACCTCAAAGCCATTGTACACAGCTTCTCGTAGGTAAGCCCTCACTACCCAAATTGTAATACATTTACTAAGGCCTCTGAGCCCCCCTGTATTTTTTTACTAGTACGGATGGTAAGATACTTTTTCCTGAAATTCAAGCTCTAACCTCGTGATTCTCCTTATTCAAACCTAGAAGGAAAATAAAAATACAGTCGTTTTCCTGCCTCTTGATGAACCAAACATTGTCTTTATTGCACTTTCAAATGTTATCGTACCATAAATCCAATTATTACGTGTGGTTCATCAATTCATTATAGTACGATGTTACACTCTTTTCACCCTTATATAAGCTACACAACTTTAATTTTAGACCATATATTTGAGAAGAGTTTTCAACATCTGAGTAAGTATCTTTTACAACATCCCGAACATCCTTTTTTTAAAGATAAAAACATAAATGGCTTTGTAATTCTCAATTACATCAAACAAATCAAGCAAGAAATAATGGCGAAATTTTTTTATTTCTAGAACTTATAATTTGGGTTGCAGGTTCAAGGATATCACTAGTAAGAAAACTATATTTTCCCTTTTCAACTAAGATAAGTCGGATAATATGGGACTAATTTGTGTAGTTTGGACCATCCAATTTATGCCCACTAACTTTGAGAAAGTTATTTCCACCTTATAAGTTGAATGCTTCAGCGCTACCGTGACCACCATCAACGACATAACCACGATAATTTATGGGAAAACCTCTATCGTAATTGAATCAACCATAAAAACTATTATGCGCGACTAATTCTGATGGAACGAATCCCCATCCACCATCTAGTTCAAACTTTGTTGGAACAAATCCCCATTCACTAGCACGATCAACACCTTGAACTTCTGACATGTCGTGGCCACCTCCTCTTTGACATTAAAGATGCAACCAACGCCTTTTTTTCTAAGTTGTCATTGTTACGATTGATGTTGCCTTTTCTCGAGGTTCCGCTTCTACAATGGACATTGACTCCTTTCCGCTTGCGTTAGTGTAGATAGGCCTTGTGGTGAAGGATTTAGTGATGGCACGGCCTACAAATGACCATAAGGTAGGATAAAACATTAGGTAGGATTTACCATTTATATGGTTGGGACGAAAAAAGAGTTGATAGGAATATCATATATGGAATAAACTTTACAACAATATGTTAACCCTAACCGGACTCATGATACCATGTGGATAATAATATTGTTGTGCTACATTATGAATAAATGAGCCCAAATAATATGAGAAAATAAAAATCATTCAAATCCATAATTTCAGGAGAGCTATAAATAAAATAAAATGAAAATGAAATTAGAATAATAAGAAAAGGAAATAATAAATTTTATTTCAACATCCAAAATGACCAAGACATGATATTTCCAGGAGATCACACTATTGTTTGCTTCATAAGTTGCACCGTAATCCATGTGATCATGCAACAATCAGGTGAGTTGATCATTTTTTCTTTTTTTCTTCAGTTCATGTTTATTAGTCTCACTTTGCTTCTTCTTAGTGTAATTTCCACCATGTAAAACACTATAGAATTGTTTGGTTAGAGTGATTTTGAGTTAAATTAAGTTCTTCCACAGTATCTTGAGTTTTATTATAACTTGTTCTATTTCATGCAATGTTGGCTACAAATATAATTAAAATACTAAAAAAAATGTTAGAAAAATATAGTAGGAGAGAGTATCCTCAAGTAAGCGTATTATCAAAAGAGTTACAAACTCTTACTTAAAGCTAAGTTGAAAGTGAGAATGACTCTAACAAGGTCAAAGGGGAACTAGGGATTGCTAAACTACCTATGACATTAAGTAAATAAAGAGGTCTTTCCATTGGATTTGGGAAAAAAGATAAACAAAAGATAAGCAAGATGTTCAAGCATGACATCCACAAAGATAATCAAATGATAAATAAAGATGTTCAAGCATGACATCAAAGGTAAACAAATGGTAAAGAAAGATGTTCAAGCATGACATCCACGAAGACAAGCAAATGAAGAAGATGTTCAAGCATGACATCAACAAAGATAAGCACATGATAACAAAGATTTTCAAGCATGACATCCACAAAGGTAAACAAATGAATAAGATGTTCATACATGACATCAAAAAAGACAAACAAGGATGAAGAATATGTTCAAGCATGACATCCACAAAGGTAAACATGTGATAAAGAAGATGATCAAGCATGGAATCCACAAAGATAAGCTAATGAAGAAGATGTTCAAGCATGACATCAACAAAGATAAGCACATGATAAAGAAGATGTTCAAGCATGCCATCTACAAAGCTAAGTAAATGAAGAAGATGTTCATACATGACATCAATACAAAGATATGAAAGCATGATCATAACAATATCAAGCATGGTATGTAAACACATATGTATAACATGTGAACATGAACAAGAATACAACAACATCAATCAAAGATGTATAAAGTTAATATGAATATGAATGACACGGGTATATCATCATGAAGAAACAAAGATGAATGACATAACAATGTATGAACATGTATATGGATGTCATAATAAGTATGAATGAACATGTATATGCATGAAATAAGACATGGTTTAAACATAACATCAACTTAATCATGAAAACAAGTTAAGGTATTCAAGACATGCATGTTAAGGTTCAATATGATCACAATCAAAGGTTCAACATCATACAAAAAGTTTGAACATGCAAGCATACAAGTCATACAAAGGCATGTTATCACAAGTTTAAAGCATTTACAAACACATAAACAAAGACAAACACAATAGCATAAATGCACACAAAGGTTCAACAAGACATGAAAGAATGACATGTGAATCATGGATCAATGGCAAAATAAACATACAAAAGTTCATCGCATAGTAACAAAAGTTCAAAGCACATAAACATGTAAAAATACATTAAAGTAAGTCAAAATTAGGTCAAAACCAAGAGGCACATATTAACAACATAAAAAAAAGTTCATATATGATGCACAATATTCATACAAGTCATGGTGATCAAGAAAAATTAAAGTATCAACCAAAGAAGGTCATTTGAAACCCTAAAACAATCCTAAAAAGGTATCAACCTTAGACAAGTATAAGTATGTGAAAAATAAATCAATTCTGGAATTTCGTTTTACCATCATAAAATAGACAAAATTATGAACACATAGCAAAAAGAGTGGCTCAAAAAGGCTTAGGTATCATCAAGTTATGGGCCTTTGAATTTATGAAAAATAACAAATATAAATAGGCAAAAAAACAATGAATAAAAATGGGTTTAGGGAAAGAGGGATTTGAACCCCAAACCTCTTGCACACACAAAATCTTAACACACACGCTCAAACCGTTGGAAAGGTGATAAATCCATTAATTCAATTATAAACATTAATATATATAATAAAAAGGTTCCAGAAATTGGAAAATGACATCAACTCATTATCTTCTTCCTCGTGTTCTTACATGTTTTTTTTCATTTTTTTTCTCAAACTTTCAATAACCATAACTCTCTCAATTTTCCATGAAATTAAAATTCGTAAGAACTTAAATTGCTTTATTTTTATCAAGGAATATAATGGTGTCATTATCTTATCCTAAAACTCAATGTATAAAGCATGCCAAGGGAAAAACCAGAACTGCACTTTTAATTTTCTAATAATAAAATCTCAATGTATGAGCAAGCTATAATGCATACAGTAGTAAGCATACAACAAACGTACTATGTACTACATTTTTACTTCAATAAATAATCAAGAATGATACATGCACAAGAGTTTATAAGTGTAAGTGCACTTACCTATTGGAGAAAGTCTAATGCTTCTTCTTAGCTACTACAGAGATAAGAGAGAGATTTTACCAGCCTTGTTGATTCTTGAGGATAGTGTTTGAACAATGAGAATGACCAGAAACAACTTGTGTTATCTCACATAAATGTTTTTTCAAAATGAAGAAGTTAAATGGTGAATGATAAAATAGAGAATACATAACTTGTTCAAGTGATTAAACAAGCTCTAAATGGTGTCTAGAGATGATTTGTGGTATTTGTTTGGAGGATAAACGTGGGGAATAAATTTGGTTAGAGAACTTAAAAAAATAGTGTGTTCTTGCAAATTCTAATGGAATGGAAGTTTGATGAAGTGTTGAGGGGTAATTGTTGTGTGTTTTAAGGCTTAAGGGATCCCTCTATTTATATGGAAAGAGTGGAGATTGGAACTGATTAGAAACAAAAGTTGTGAAGTTATGGTTTTGGTTAATAATGAATGAGAAGTTTGCATAAATTGTGGAGTCTCAAGGAGTTTGTCATGTTTTCCTAGCCTCTACAAGGTTGCTTTTGATCACCTAAGATTGTTTATGATATTTAGGGACAAGTTTCAAGGGTGAAAGAGTGAGTTGTTGGCATAAAACTTGCTTTATCAAAGTAGTAATGTGAGCTTTTACAAATTCATCCATAAATGGTATAATACAATGGATAAAACTTCAATTCCTTGTGTAATGCCCTTATGATTCATATAAACATGTGATTATGGAGAGATTTATTGAGTGTATGAGAACTTGATTTATTGATGATCAATCCAAAACTTTGATTGATCAAATCCTTTAAGCTCTTTGAGGGAAACCCTAATTCACAGATGAAACAAATCGGGCATATCTTAATCTTGAGGTTAGCTATGCATGAATGGTGTATAAGATGCAAATGATTATGAAATCTAGGGGTAAAATTTGGGGTGTGGCAAGTATCATCAAGTAACTTTACATATTCTACTCTCTTTAATACATAATCTACTCTTTTTACTACATAATTTATAGTTCTTCTCTCTACATGTCGAACAACCTAAGTAAAAATTTCCATCATCTTTTTTAGATAAATTTTACCTGCAATCTATCTCTTTCCTAGGACTGACCCAACGCATTTGAGGCCTAAGGCAAAATTTGTTAACAATATTTTAAAATAATATTTAATTAAAATTAAACCAAAATTTCAAATTATATATGGTAAAAATGTGAAAATTGTGGAAAAGCAGAATATTGTCTATTGGGCCACATTCTTAACCACTCAACAACCATGTTTGAATTTTTTTTATCAAAATAACCCATATTTCAGATGATTTCCCAAAATAACTCACTTTGAAGAACTGGTTCCAAATGAATTGACACATGCTCTCTAAGTTAAAGAGGTGGCGCCAATTGGATTGACTTATGCATCTAGTGTTGTCAATCCAATTGGTGCATATGTGTTATTTTTAAATGCAATCACCAATTGGATTGACACTAGTGTGTATTGTGTAATTTTCTTGGTTAATAATTGATATTTTATATAAAAGTAGAAATCGGAAATAGTAATATTAATATTAGGTTACATTTATATACGAAAACCAAAAATACTATTGTCGTTGACCTGAATGATCCAACCGACCTTCGATTCCATATTCCCTAGTTACCCTAACGCGTGGCCCTAGCCCACGTTGTTGATTCACCTCGGGAGTTTAAGGATTTGAGGACTCAGGAACAACAACACCATCTACAATAGATTGCCTAAGAAGTTCAAATAATTCCTTGTAGTCATGTGTATGCAATGAAGGGCTACCGGGTCAACTGAAGGGTGACATTGGTGTGAATGATTCGTTGGGGAAATGTTGAAATAGGGGTAGTAGTGTTTAGTAGGTATCTGATTGTTGCATGTTTTGGTTTTGTGATGTTTGGACTTCTTGGCAAAAGTATGAGAGATGGTTGACGTTAAATGATCGTTGAGTGTTTTGGCTATGGCGGCTATGGTAGGGTGATGTCTTAGGGGCATATCGATGTCGGGTGTCTTGATAATGATCTTCTTGCTGACGGTGGTACGTGATATGCTCTTGGTATTGTGGTTGGGTGTTTCACATGATAAAATCGTAGGTATGTCTGTTTGTGGGCCGATAATCTTGTTGGATAAGGGGTTCTGAGTAACTGGTCTGTAAATTTTGTGGGGGTTAGATGTTGAAGCTTCTAGGATCCAAGTGACTTGGTGTGGGTCATACAAGTACATATCCTCGTGGAGAAACTCAAATTCAATCGATTTGTACCAAGCCATATAATTATGAGTTGGTTTTTCTTCGTTTGTCATCACAACGTCAGTTAAGACATGATCATTTCGCTGCCTCCTTTTTTAACTTGCCCCCACCCACGCAGTGCATCGTGTCTCTCAATATTTCTAATTTTTTCGCTTTCAGGTATGTCTCTGTCTAACCAACAAATTAACTCCCTTTGTAGTTGCTCGAAATTACAAATGTTCTAGAAGAGTATCTCCATCGGAGGCTTCTCTCTATCAAATAAATCACTTTCCCTTGGCGGCGACGAAGACGAACCATGTTTGCAATATTATCAGATAATGAGAAAGAGATGTAAAAAAATGAATCTCACTACACCTCTATTTATACTAAAAACTACATAATACACACTGATATCAATCCAAATGGCGACTGCATTTAAAAATAACACATAGGTGCTAATGTGGTTGACAACACTAGGTGCAGAAGTCAATCCAATTGCCACCAGCTTTTTAAATTAGAGAGCAAACGTCAATTGGTCTCACACATGTGCTTTGACGTTTTGTTTTTTAAAAGGGAATAGTTTGGAAATTAATCTGAAATATGGATTATTTTGAATTTTTTTAAAAAAACTGGATTATTTTGGTAAAAAATTCACATTATTTCATTGAATTTAATTAGAAATTCATGTTAATTATATAAATTTAGAAACCTATTTTTTATAATCCTGGACCAATTTTAAGAGCATAAAAAAATAAGGTCTAATGCGATGACCTTACACACCTTGAACTTGGATCGGGCATTGCTCCTTCCTTAATATTTACATTTTTAATCAAATGTTATTTGTTCTTATTACACATCTAACTTAACATTCTCATTTATGCTCCAATAGGTGGTACTGATGTTATCTATAATTCATTTGAAAACTGAATAAACCATGTTGATTGCCTATATATGTAGTAGCTTCACACCGAAATTTCTTATGGAGATATGGTTCTTGATTTGTGCATGGAACCGAGTCCACGGTTGCGAGACCAAAATGTGCCTCGATACTGCAATAACTCTCCAGAAGGGACAATGTATATGTATCTATAAATACCATGATGATGAAGCCAGTAATTGATCAAAAGTGTGTGGATTTTAGAGTTAAAAATGTGTGTAACTTATCCTAAGCC